>NC_081191.1:7163337-7300837 GCF_902713425.1 Acipenser ruthenus
CAACGCTCAACTTCAAGTCAGGATTCAAAATCAGTACTCTGAAAATGGCAATGGGCAACTGGCATGTAAACATGTGAAAATGAGCTGTATATAAATTCTCCCGATTCCATTTTGAAGAGGTTGTTTAGCTTTTTCAGTGTACAGATGACAGCATCTATATTTCAATTGTTCTGTCTTTGCTTCATAATGCAGTATCAGTATTTAAGTTCAATTAAAGTAGAAATGATTTACCTGTGGGTTCACATCCAGAATGCATGTCCTTCCCGTATCAACAACTTCATGTATGGAGTCTATTTTAGTTCCATACAGATTTCCTTCGTATTCTCCATGTTCCAAGTACCTGCTGGCTTTAATATCTGCTTCCATTTCCACCCGGGACACAAACTTGTATGCCTGGCCATCCCTTTCATCATCTCTTGGTCTTCTAGAAGTAACTGCAGACAAAACAGTATTGGACAAACATTTAAACTAGGTTCTTTAGAGAAAGCAGCAGAGTATTACTTTTTAAAATGTTGATGTTCAAAATAAGTGTTTTTGTAAAACAAGGCGATTTGACTTAATGTTTCCAATTTGTCAATTCAAAAGTGTGGCACTGGTATCATAGGCCCAGTTTTGTAGGAAAGACGTCCTACTTGTTCATCTTAATTTAGTCAAAGCAGTTTCCAAACAAGAAGAGGTCTTACATGGGATTGTCGTTCCGAATCTCGTAGGATTGAATACTGTAAGTCTGTTCTTCAGACTTCTTCGCCCCACACCCTGGGCTCCAATCAATACCAACGTCTTCCTCTGAAAAGGTGGCATTCTGGTTACTTCTTCATAGATCTGGAGCTCGTGGCGATCAAATTCTGCACATCAATACAATGAACGATCAGGTTCAGTAAACACGTGAATAGTTTCAATCTCTACAAATTCCTTTCCATTGTGGTGTTACAGTAAGAGGCATTTCTTATAGCAAAAACATCTGGAATACAGTATATACTCTACCTGCATTTCTTGCTGTAAGATACATCATCTTTTTTTTCTTTTTACCACTGATTGCTCCACAAAGTATTCCTAAAGACACAAAATATAAAACGTGTCATTGTTTGGTATCACATGGTGCACGAAGGGCACTACACTACTGCTGCTGTACCCTTGAGCAAGGTACTTTACCTAGATTGCTCCCATAAAAACCCAACTGTATAAATAGGTAACTGTATGTAAAAATAATGTGATATCTTGTAACAATTGTAAGTCGCCCTGGATAAGGGCCTCTGCTAATAAATAAATAATAATAATAATAATAATAATAATAATAATAATAATAATATTTTTGATCCAATAGGACGTTTTTTCAATAATTGATACCCGAGTCATCCCAGTCTCTTCTGACAAATGCTTTCCTTTTTTCTTCAAGAAACTGACTTGGAATGAGTCCAGTGGTCCCTCCTCTAACATGACAAGCCTGCAAGACACCAACAAGAACTTCAAGGTGAGTAGAATCTTTATCAACAGTAAACGGATGTCTGTAACCCTTTCATACGCTACATTGATACAGTAATCCATTGCGTTTCTGACTGCGGTGGGACCAGAGTAAGGGCGGATATGTATTTATTAACATCAACACACTGAACAGCTCACGTGACACTACCAGCAGTGGACCAGGGAAGTTACAAAAGTATGTTTTTACCATTTGAGAAATACAGCCAAACTTAAACCAATTATTTCAGTATCTATTGCTGAGAGACTAATGCATGCCTTTGTTTGATCTAGAATTGATTACTATAATGCATTTCTCTCCATTATCCCAAAAGGTGTGATGTTTCGGCTTACAGCTCATTCAGAACACCGCTGCTAGAATTCGGACTAAAACCAAGAAAAGTAAAAATATTACCCCAGTTTCAGCCTCCGTACACTGGCTCCCTGTGCAGAATACAAGATTTTGCTTTTAACCTATAAAGCCCTAAATGGGTTAGCACCTAGTTATTTTTAGGAGTTACTGACCCCGTATCATCCGAACCGCACTCTTGGATCACAGGATGCGGGGCTGCTGGATATTCCTAGGGTCGATAAAATTCCTTCTTTTATCAGGGAAGCTGGGACTGTTACAGTTTTCAGTCAAGACTGAAAACATACATTTATAAAAAAAGGCTTTCTTATCTTAGTGGGTTTTAACGTAACTTCTGCTTTTTAACACTTTATTAAAAATATATACTGTTTTTTAAATATGGAATTTAATATGTAGCAGTTGTGTGTGTGACATCCCTGGGGACCTTTATACAAAGGTATTGTGTTGTGTAAATGTGTTGTTTTTTTTAAATGTACTGTGCAGTGGGGCTCCCGAGTGGCGCATCCAGTAAAGGCACTCCGGGCGGAGTGCATGATGTGCCCTATAGCCTGGAGATCGCAGGTTGGTAATCCAGGCTATGTCACAGCCGACCGTGACCGGGAGTTCCTAGGGGGCGGCGCACAATTGGCTGAGCGCTGCCTGGGTTGGGAGGGCTTAGGTCAGCAGGGGAATCCACGGCTCACCGCGCATCAGCGACCCCAGTGGCTGATAGGGCGCCTGTGGCTCTGCAGTGGAGCCGCCAGATCTGTGTTGTCCTCCGGCACTATAGGTCTGGTGGCATTGCTGTGGATCTGCAGTGCGAAAAATGACGGCTTGGCAGGAGCACGTTTCGGAGGACATGTGTTCCAGCCTCCGTTTCCCGAGTCGGGGGGGGGGGGGGGGGGGGGGGTTGCGAGCGGCGAGCCGAGGATACAGATAATAATTGGGCTTGCTAAATTGGGGTGAAAACCGGGGTAAAATAATTGGCGACGACTAAATTTAAAAGAATTTGAAAAAAAAGTACTGTGCAGTGCTTTATGATACTTTGTATGAAAAGCACTATATAAATGTAATAAATAGTGATAAGTGTATGAAAACTTTGGTAGAATCTACAATCTCTGAACTAATCTTCTCTGTTCAATAATAAACTAACGTTCCTAAAGAGATTGATCATGGCGGATAAACAGGGCGGATATGTGACGGGTGGATACGCGACGGATTACTGTACATAGAAAAGTAACTAATAAAAAAGAAATGGCCTTATACTGAAAAAAGCAATACAAATCCAGGTGTGCTGTGTTGAAAGAGCTTTAAGAGAACAGCACGTGACTTGTGTTCATATCATTTACAGTAGTCCTAAACAAGCACTTGGATTCTTTGGCAACTTTCAGGGTCTCATCTTAGTATTCTCATCTTAGTAGCTTGCGGGTATTCCACCATATTACAGTGTAAAAAATCAAATATTTAAGTAAATGTTATTGAGAATCTTATTTAAACAAGTATATCCCTGTGCAAGCCCGTAAATACAATATTCGAGCCATTAGTGCATCTATCAGTTGTATCAGTAATTCTCTAAATTACATATATCCATACGGAAGCAACCTTCACATATTCCAGAGGAGCATAATAACGATCGCCGGGATGCTATACAAACCTGCCACCAGTTACAGTCTTCCCTGTTCATGATTTGCATAATGTCCCCTCTTGCAAACTTCAGTCCTGCTTCTTTGCAAGGAATGAGATTGTCAATGGCTGGATTGTAGTCAAATTGGGACTTTACATAAACCTGAAATATATAAATGCATAAATACATTACATACATACATACATAAATACATACATACATACATACATAAATACATAAATAAATAAATAGCTATGCAGGTTGGAGGTATAAAAAAAAGAAAGGTCCTGGTAAATGTGTAGCACTATAAATAGATGCATTCAGTATACAGTTACATGCACACTGAGCAACTGATATTTAAACTTAGTTATCATTAGGACAGTCAGTCACTTACTGACAACTAGACTTGCTTACTACTGCAAACTATTACATAACCAACATACAAAAGCACGAACATATACATGTACTTCGAGTTACTTTAACTGCAGAGGTGCTGTAACAGTTGCCACAAACCACAATTTTTTTTTTTTTTTTTTTTTTTTTTTAATTAATAAAGAGCCCTTTTCTATAGCATGCACACATTTTACCAAGCAATTTATTGGGCCATCTCAGTGAGTAAATACAATGAAATGGGTGTATTTGTGATGTACTGTTGCAGAGCCTTAGCATATAAAAAATACCCACTAATCACAAGAATAAATCAGACAGCACTTCACCTCAGACTACAATATGTACACTGTACATACACATCTATCGTTTACTACCAGACCTGGCGTGCAAGTACTAGGACACGCACACAGCACTAACTGAAAGCCTCTTACATGCTGAGGTACAGGAGAGTCCTTGTAGCTTGGCAGGATGTTCAGGGTTATCCCACCACTGCTGTTTTTTAACATTTCTTGCAGCTCCTTGGGGTTGTTTCCCACGCCACGTCCGTTCAGCTCCTTAATGACATCTCCCACGTGCAGCAGGCCCTGACGATCAATCATCCCTCCATGAAGAATTCGAGCGATTACCAGGTCACTGTTCTCCACTCGGAACGTCACACCCTGAACAAAACAAACAACGCACAAGCTTATTTCTTACACTCTGGGCAAGGCATACCCGTTTTCTTTGTTTACAATGGGACAGAGGGGTTCAGATATAGGGGTGATTTACAAAACAAGTCAATGGCCAATCTGAAAGTCATGGAACCTGAAAAAAACGAAAATTATCTCTCCACTTCTAGGTTGCTCTGCAAGATGGAAATGAGCGCCTTAACATTAGGGCTCATCTCTGCACATAGATACCTTTGTGTGACTACACAAGCCAGTGGAAAACTTTCTTCTGCTTTGATTCTATCGATTTCTTTAGATGTGTTTTTTTCTGTTTGTTTGTTTTGTTTTTTTACATAATCTAAAATTGATTACAAAAAGTGGAGACAGCAAAGTCTTTAAATCCTCAGAGCTCAGTTGCAAATGCCCCAAACTGTTCAGGTCTCCATATGAGACTGTGCTTGTTTTACTCAAGTCTGAATAATAAAAACATCAATAGCCATGGAAAAGCTAGCTGCTGCATAATATGTTGTAAGAGAAACCTGCCATGCATAAGGGACTGAGGTCTCACCTGTCAAAACCATTAGAAGATATGCAGAAGCACACAATACATATTTAGGAAAGCGTGTTAATAGCAAACTTGAACTTGCCATTAGCATTTCACTTTGAAATAAATGGAACCTAGAAATACATAAATTGTCCAGGATTTTTTTTTTATTATTTTTTTTTTTTTTTTATCTGCACTGCTTCTCCCTGAAAATGAAAATATCCTGCAGAACAATTATTTACATAAATCAGACTACATTTCAGGCAGTTTTGCAGTGTCAGCTTTTTGCATATACATGTAACATTTTTGCATTTGCTTGCACACTTCTGAGTTACAATTTAATTTGTCAGCAAAAGTGGAGTAGTGGTTAGGGCTCTGGACTCTGGACCGGAGGGTCGTGGGTTCAATCCCAGGTGGGGGACACTGCTGCTGTACCCTTGAGCAAGGTACTTTACCTAGATTGCTCCAGTAAAAACCCAACTGTATAAATGGGTAATTGTATGTAAAAATAATGTGATATCTTTTAACAATTGTAAGTCGCCCTGGATAAGGGCGTCTGCTAAGAAATAAATAATAATAATAATAATAATAATAATAATAATAATAATAAAACATAGAAGAATTGTGTAGGGTAAACATTTAAAAAAGACTATGCCAAGGAGGAGAATTTTGTAGACTGAAATACTTGTGCACCAGACCAAAAGAGCAGACTGTTTCACATGGATCTTTTAGGATGCTTAAAGCAGATGGACAGTCAGTGGACAGTAGTCAGTCAGTTTATTAGTGACTTTTATACACTCAAGACTGAGAAAAGCAGGTATTGCAATTGCATTTACTTCCAGGGTTATGAACACTTTGGACACTGTGGGGATTTAAGCTTATTTAAGCTACGAAGAAATAAATAATAAAAATAATAATAATAATAATAATAATAATAATAATAATAATAATAATAATAATAATAGACTAAAAGGACAGTTCCAGTCTCTACATTATTCTATATACTGACTATTACCATATTGCAAATACAATAATTCTGTGATAATTTTTAAAATGCAAAAAACATACCAATGGCTCGCCTGCTTTTTTCCGAATGCCGATCATTCGAACAGAATCAGCTGGTATTACTTGTTGGTTGTTAGCTGCCACATTATTTATTTCAGAACTAGAAGGAGGTGCTTCATAACATTTCGATGCAACCATGTCGTGGGCCTGCAAAAGTGACTGAAACATAAAAGTCATTAATTACAAAATTAGAAAAAAATGAAAACGAACAAGAACAGAAACTCATATCACAGAATCCTATAATAAATATGTATTTCATGTTTTTAGAGCACAGAGCACAGAGCACATGCATCTCCCGTTTGTCACAGTCCAGTGAATGAATCACAGAATAAAATATAACAGTGCCAATGAGTGTTTCAAGAACTGGTTGAGATGTTTAACCTCCCAGTGCAAAGCCAAAGCCAGGTTACCCAGAATAAGCACCAGCTGCAGAACAAGCTTTAATATGTCAACCATGATTCGCTTTGCACTTTGAATAACCATCAGAAGCCGTTATTGTTGACGGACAGAAATCGGGTGGATGACTCCCGGGGCACTTCAAAACACATCTATAACAAGGAAGGGATTCAAACCCTACACTGAAACATCACCCTCGTAACCCTGTTACAGCACTAAAGCACAGTGGGATTGAAATAATGCAAGAACAATCATACCTGGAAGTGGGGCTCTTTCAGGATGCGTGCCAGCTCTGCAGCGCTGTCGTCTTTACTTGTTAAAGGAATGATGTCATCCAGAATTTCAGTCACAAGCTCCATGTTATTGTCACGCACCGCCTCCAGTTTGACATCTTCTAGCCTTTCGTGAGCCTGCAGGAGTAACAACCGTCAAACATTATGTGCTGCACAAGGAATGCACGAGAACTTTTATTCTAAACAATACAGCTCAGTAAATAAAAGAAAGAGACAATGCTAGCAGGCTATTGAATGGAGCTTCTTTACCTTCCCCTCCTACGCAATTCAAAACTGTTGCTTCTAATTGACTTGTACAGGCAAATAACATGGAAATAAAATACAACATGACAGCTTATATATATATATATATATTATATATATATATATATATATATATATATATATATATATATATATATATATATATATCACACACACAGTGAATTTATCTTGCAGTAGAAACGTGGCCACATCCTAAATACAGCAGGTCTTTCGGGCCCCGGCTCTCTATGCAGTCGTCAGTTTGCCTACAATTATCCCACACTGTAAAACATGGGCAAAAGGTGTCTTTCCTTGGTATTAAGGTTATTTAAGCTATAACTGCAAAGTGGATCAAATGTAGTCTTCATAACATCTGATACAAAGATGTTACACTAGCAAGGGAGACTGCTGTTTAAAAGTATGCTTCCTCCATCCTCTAGCTATAGCTGTTATAGGACATGTGCTTTGGTCTTTAATTGTTTAAAGGTCCTGTTTTGTTTTTTTTAATAATGAAAAAGCCTGTTAAGTACCATGTATCCGCTGTGTGACTTCAGTGTAACCAGTCATTCAGCTCAGGCTGCTGTTGTTAATGTATGCTGTCAATAGACTCTTGTGATATTTGTTTATCCAGACTATACTGTATTGTTTTATCGCAGGGTAACAGGAACTGGAATGGCTGCTGACAGATTTGTCATTCATTTTCTAATAAACCTGCCTTTCTTTGCTTATAAAATTGTAATATTTTTTTTATGTATTCTAAAAAATGAATTCAAGATAAGCAACAACAAAGAACAGACCCCTACTGCTAGAGACCATCCTTTTCCTTATTAAGCTTTGGAGGAAGAAATCATGTTTAATCACACATGTTATGGTAACATGTGAGATTTTTAGAGGAGCAACTTTGAAAAGTCAATTCTTTCTTGAAATCTAATCTTGTAATCCCTCTTTATTAATAATAAGAATATCTTTGTAAGTATATCATTCCTAATACATCCGAGTCCTAATACTTCCTTGGGGAAGAAAAAAAAAGGTCTGAAAATATTAAAAAGTCAGTTTCATTCTTTGATTTATGCTAGGTAGGTGATCTGCTACTCATCCATTTAGACCATCTGAAACCAATTGGTTATGTTGGCTGTGTTCATTAGCATGTTTACCAGTGTGCACATTACGCAGGCTATACAAAATCTAAACAGAAACTGATGACCTCTTCAATGCTGTGATGGCATGTCCAGTTACATACATTACACACAGGTTATCTGCATTATTTATACCCTTGAGTTAGTTACTCTAACTAAATATGATGTTTATTGTTCATTAAACATTTTCTCATCTACTTAATGAGAGTAGGTTAGGCTTCAAGTTGTCTGGAGGTATTCAGAGACACAAACAGCAACATCTAGTCTGTTTATAATACGCTGTAAACACAAATGATGTTCAACTACCCATGGGGCCGCTTGTTCACATTTCACAATTGTGAACAATTCACAAGCTCGTCATAGGCGACAACGAGGGAACAATTTGTTTACTGTGGCCACATCCCTGTCCAGTCACCCTATACAGGAGCCACGCTGTAACAGGCACTGGATGACCCCTCTCTCCCTCCCTCCATTGAGCAGTGTTCAGTTAGACCAGATGTTCGACAGCAGTGCACTGCGGCTGCATGCCGAGGACAGTCATACTGCAGACGTGCAAATCAAGGAAGGCCTTCTGGATGACAAGTTAACTGCCCACTATTCCTGACTGGACTGCACCTTCTTATACATTTTTCTTAATGCTTTTTGCAGCACAGTATAGAAAAGCATAGCCAAGGAAATATGATACAGCGCAGTAAATAAATAGCATAAGCACTGGAAATGCACAGTAAAACAGCAACTTTACTACAGAAAAATACTCACCACAGGGAAAACAAACCCGACACGCTGAATAACCCGGTGCAAATTACTATAGCAGAAGCCAACCCCTACAGTATGTAGACTAGACAGCAATGCTGAATTATTGAATTAATCGCTTCTATCCTCAGGATAACAGAATGCATCATTTACACCCTACATTTCTTGATGAATGGTGTTCCTAACTTTTGATATGTTTATGGTGTTTCCACAACAGTGAAAACAAAAAAGTGTGACAAAACACATTACTGTTAATTAGTTGACACTCTTTTCCACAAAGTATTAATTAACACGAAGTTCTAGAATTCTGTCAAACGTGTAAACATCAAGAGCAGGATTTGCTTTATCAGTGGAGCAGGGAAATGGACTTTAAAATCAATCAATGAACCTGGATATGCTCCTACCTTTTGGAACTAAGTATTGGGCAATATTTCTTTTACACGTGTATTTTTTTTTTTTACTGAATGTCGGACACCAATATTAGAAATACTAGCCATCATATTAATACAGAACAGCAGCTCTGAAACATTACCTTGGCAAGAGATCTGACGATAGGGCTTTCCATTATGCCTCTGAGAAAAATGAGGTCTATTTCCTTCGCCCCCGTGGTTGTGGGCAGCTCATTCAGGTTATCCAGCACCTGCTGCATTGCTGTTAAAAACAGGTAATGACAGGAATCTATTAATAATAATCTGCATAATACAGGCCTCAACTGCTGGGCTGTTTAAAAATATTAATACAAAGCAACATTTTTTTTTTTAAATCATAACGGTTGTTGGCTTCATAATAACAACAACAAAAAAATTAGTCTTTCAAAAAACAAGCCTCGTTAAGAGCTCAATATTCCAGTTAATTACATTATAAACCAAAAAAACACAAAAGCCATCTACAACACTGTGTAAAAATGTGCTAAAGAACCAGACCATGCTGTAATAACCTTACGCTGATGTGATCGATTCTGTCACATGATCAAAGAACCATGAGATGTCAGAACGCAGAAAATTGTAAATGGCCCAAATACTGTACAGTTTATTGTGAAACATCAGTCATTTGTGGATTCTTTATTGCAAAGATGTCTGCCAAACAGTCTGCAGTACTATCAGCCCAATAACAAGTCAGATCCGCTGTATTGTCCATCATACACAGCTCAATGACTTTCAACTGCGCTATAGCTTTATCCCTGTATGTGATACACTGTACACCTACACATTTACTGTTGAGCTAATGAATATGGTAATTTATAAATATGGCATAAAAATATAAATCAAGTACTTCAAAGCCCTACAAGAACTTCATGCAATTAGAGGCTTTTCATTTTTAATCAACTCTTCATATCAAGACATGTGAAAGGCTGACTTTGTATTCATTCCACATTCTCTGGAGGGAAAATTACTGTGAGTGACTTCAGCTAAACCAAAAGTTAACAGATAACTTGTTAATCATCATTCTCTTTTTTTTTTTTTTTTTTTTAACTCACCTACTGTAATAACAAGTTTGAATGATTAAATGGCAGCAAACCCATTGGGGGAAAAAACACTCATCTCACAGATGTACCACTTTCATCACCGTTCGATTATATATGTGGGAGAGAGCAGAAAGCAGCTAAATGCACACCCACCTACAGTAGATGGAAATACAATGAAAGTAGTTTTAGTTTACATAAAAGCCATGCAATGCAAGACCAGATGGAATATGCATGTACATAACTGCTCCAGATCTTATCACAATACCGGTGACAGCATTAGCCAGAACCTTTGACTGCTTGACTTGAGTTTCTTTTAAAGAGATGTCAGAGACCTGCATTGGTTTCAGTGTCTCAACTCGGAGCACGCGTCTGTGTAGGCACTATGGTTTCCCTCTTGCAGCAATTGGTACTGGCTGGAAGGTAGACTTGTTATTCAGATTACCTTTGATTTGTCACCCTGCTGCCAAGTATTAGCATCCCCCCATTTGTCAGCATCACAGATAGCAAGCTGGTTGCCTGCTGCTGCTAGAACAGCTTGCATTGAGGATTAATAGTGGCCCTGTTGTTTAGGATTAATAGAGTGTCCCTGTTGTTGAGGATAAACAGAGTATCCCTGTTGTAGGTGGAGGGTGGTCTTACCAAGAAACCACAGTTAACCCTTTATCGATATTGTGAACAGCTTATTTATTTAGTGTCATTCAACAAGGATTTGAGTTTCAACAATCTATGTTAAAGGGTTAAGATCATCCACTATTGGGCCCCCAAGTGGTGCATCTGGTAAAGGCGCTCCGCGTGGAGTGCAGGATGGGCCCTTTAGCCTGGGGGTCGCCGGTTCGAGTCCAGGCCATTCCACAGCCGACCGTGGACGGGAGGCCCCAGGGGGCAGCGCACAATTGGCCGAGCGCCACCCGGGGGAAGGGAAGGCTTAGGTTGGCCAGGGTGTCCTCGGCTCACCGTGCACCAGCGACCCCTGTAGACTGGCCGGGCGCCTGCAGGCTTGCCTGTAAGCTGACCAACAGCTGCGTTGTCCTCCGACGCTGTAGCTCTGGGTGGCTGCATGGTGAGTCTGCAGTGTGAAAAGAAGCGGACGACACACGCTTCGGAAGATCGCGTGTGTTAGTCTTCGCCGCTCCCGAGTAAGTGCAGGGGTGGTGGCGGTGAGCTGAGCCGAAAAAATACAACTGGCCATTTCAAATTGGGAGAAAAACGGGGTAAAATCAATTGGCGACTACTAAATTAAAAAAATCGTCCACTATGACCTCACGGAACAGAGATTTGGGAATTGTTACTGTGGCAATTGAACATGAGTGCAGCATGGCAGATACATTGCAGATGGAACTGCATCATTTCTTTCCTGGGGGTATAGGAGTAACCACCAAGTGAAAATGCTCCTACCTGTGGATTCTTCACGCATAAGCACAAAATAACAATTGTGCTGCAGCTCGAAAAGATGTTTCATAAATAACTGTGGTAAAGTGGTTAGTAGTGCACAGGTGTAGAGGTGATGCAGTGCTTAATAACAACAACAGTTCCAAGGGTAAATAATAATTTTGTATTCGATTATCGTATAGATATTGTTCAAAATAAACAAATGTTAGTTAATTTTTTAACAGAAGATCTAATAACTAAAAACACTGTTGTGCATAATAGTTAAACAAAAAGGCACGACTTGCATTCAAATTAGAACACTTCCGATTATAAAAAAAGAAACACAAAGGACTTACGTTTAACAACTGAAAAGAATATGCGTGTGTCCGCATCAGATTAACATTATTGTAATAAAGAATATGCATGCGTCCGCCTCAGATTAACATTGTAATAATAAAGAAAATGCGTGCTTCCGCATCAGAGTAACATTGTAATAAAGAATATGCATGCGTCCACCTCAGATTAATATTGTAATAAAGAATATGCATGCGTCCACCTCAGATTAATATTGTAATAAAGAATATGCATGCGTCCACCTCAGATTAATATTGTAATAAAGAACATGCATGCGTCCACCTCAGATTAATATTGTAATAAAGAACATGCATGCGTCCACCTCAGATTAACACTGTAATAATAATAAAACATACTATATTTTAACAGAAGTAGTTTCTGAACTATTGTTGTTCAATACTGTTTACATTTTATGTCCAAAAGTAAATTATTGCCTTCATTTTTAAATTTAAAAAAAAGTGAATACTTGGCCTACTTCTGAGTTGTCTTATCCAACGCGTAATGTAGGCTTGAAGTGTGTATCCTAGCAACGCGCTAAACTACTGTACTAGCACTAGAAGCAGCGCACTCACACTTAATGTTTTAATGCAAACCGGCAATAGGAGACTTAAAACTGGGTACTAATTCGATGCATCGATTCACCAAAATGTAATCGAAGCTCGGTAAAATTTAAACATACACAATGGTGTGTATAGTCAGCAAAACCACGGGGTTCAGTCCCAAAATAATAACAAACACACACTTGGACACCTATACGTTCACCAGTCTAGCAGTGAGTGCTCTGGGTGCAAGTGGTGTTGTGAATGTGAAACGACTGCTTTACAGTGGTACAGTGCAGTCCGGGTTTAATGCTGGTTTGATAATAACAGCTCCCGGATCTTTAGCCGTCTACAGTGATAAACAAGACACAGTTAAATAGACAGACAGTACAACACTAAACACTCACGGTTTCTCTTTATTCCTCACGGTCAGTCCGTAACCATAACGGAGGAACAGATCACTGGGACCACTTCCCCTTAATACCCTCCGTCACGCCCTCTTTCGGTGGCGCGGCCAATCGCGTCTCCTCCAATCCGTGACTGACACATCGCCTACCGCACTAAGGCGTGGACTTCTGGTATCATGGCCCTGGAATGAACTGCCGAACCATCCATTACGGAGCACTCTGCTCTGGTTATACAATGCCCTCACATGTCGGGAGGAAGATTGTTGATTAGGATTCATTCGCTCTCGGTCACAAAAATGTGTTTACTTTTAGAACTTCTCTGTTTGGTTATCACCTTACATGAAAATGCTAGCATAAACAAGGCTGAATAAGCCTGATGGTACTATAGTAACATACAGTGCCTTGCGAAAGTATTCGGCCCCCTTGAACTTTGCGACCTTTTGCCACATTTCAGGCTTCAAACAAAGATATGAAACTGTAATTTTTTGTGAAGAATCAACAACAAGTGGGACACAATCATGAAGTGGAACGAAATTTATTGGATATTTCAAACTTCAACAAATAAAAAACTGAAAAATTGGGCGTGCAAAATTATTCAGCCCCCTTAAGTTAATACTTTGTAGCGCCACCTTTTGCTGCGATTACAGCTGTAAGTCGCTTGGGGTATGTCTCTATCAGTTTTGCACATCGAGAGACTGAAATTTTTGCCCATTCCTCCTTGCAAAACAGCTCGAGCTCAGTGAGGTTGGATGGAGAGCATTTGTGAACAGCAGTTTTCAGTTCTTTCCACAGATTCTCGATTGGATTCAGGTCTGGACTTTGACTTGGCCATTCTAACACCTGGATATGTTTATTTGTGAACCATTCCATTGTAGATTTTGCTTTATGTTTTGGATCATTGTCTTGTTGGAAGACAAATCTCCGTCCCAGTCTCAGGTCTTTTGCAGACTCCATCAGGTTTTCTTCCAGAATGGTCCTGTATTTGGCTCCATCCATCTTCCCATCAATTTTAACCATCTTCCCTGTCCCTGCTGAAGAAAAGCAGGCCCAAACCATGATGCTGCCACCACCATGTTTGACAGTGGGGATGGTGTGTTCAGGGTGATGAGCTGTGTTGCTTTTACGCCAAACATAACGTTTTGCATTGTTGCCAAAAAGTTCGATTTTGGTTTCATCTGACCAGAGCACCTTCTTCCACATGTTTGGTGCGTCTCACAGGTGGCTTGTGGCAAACTGTAAACGACACTTTTTATGGATATCTTTAAGAAATGGCTTTCTTCTTGCCACTCTTCCATAAAGGCCAGATTTGTGCAGTATACGACTGATTGTTGTCCTATGGACAGAGTCTCCCACCTCAGCTGTAGATCTCTGCAGTTCATCCAGAGTGATCATGGGCATCTCTGATCAGTCTTCTCCTTGTATGAGCTGAAAGTTTAGAGGGACGGCCAGGTCTTGGTAGATTTGCAGTGGTCTGATACTCCTTCCATTTCAATATTATCGCTTGCACAGTGCTCCTTGGGATGTTTAAAGCTTGGGAAATCTTTTTGTATCCAAATCCGGCTTTAAACTTCTCCACAACAGTATCTCGGACCTGCCTGGTGTGTTCCTTGTTCTTCATGATGCTCTCTGCGCTTTAAACGGACCTCTGAGACTATCACAGTGCAGGTGCATTTATACAGAGACTTGATTACACACAGGTGGATTCTATTTATCATCATTAGTCATTTAGGTCAACATTGGATCATTCAGAGATCCTCACTGAACTTCTGGAGAGAGTTTGCTGCACTGAAAGTAAAGGGGCTGAATAATTTTGCACGCCCAATTTTTCAGTTTTTTATTTGTTAAAAAAGTTTGAAATATCCAATAAATTTCGTTCCACTTCATGATTGTGTCCCACTTGTTGTTGATTCTTCACAAAAAATTACAGTTTCATATCTTTATGTTTGAAGCCTGAAATGTGGCAAAAGGTCGCAAAGTTCAAGGGGGCCGAATACTTTCGCAAGGCACTGTATATGTGCATATATATTGTAAGTTTATACATGTTTGCTTCCTGCTCTGATGTCTGCTGCCAAGGAAAAAAAACAAACACACACACACACACACAACACAAGAATGTCTGGTTTGTGAACAATAACAAACCATCCCCTAAATCACAAAGATGATGTATTCACTCGCTGTGCCCCTCATAAGATACAGAGTAAAGATAAAACACTGTGTGTGCGCCTGTGTCCTGGACACTATTTGCTCTAGCCTTTGCGAGGTTCAGGAGGCAGTATGGTGGAGATGCCCTCGTCACTTAGTTTGCAACAGGTGTTCAACCACGGAGGGGGGCGTCTCATCGTCCCCCCCCACTTTGAGGCTCAAGCCTCATCTTTAGGTTAGGAAGGCTGGATAGAGGGGGACCCCTAACTCAAACCACTCCCAGTCAAACCCCTCCTGCTGAATCTTCTACAAGAGAAAAACAAATGTTCATGTTGCATGAGATCATGCATTGAAGTGCACAAATAGCAACAGCTGATATAAAGAAGTATGAAGCCAATCTTCTCTGTGCCAGTGGCAGGGCTAGTTTACAAGCAGGGTTCTTTTAGGTTAATACTGCATTGACTTGAATGAACCTTAGAATGTGCTGAACAAATCTAACCACGGCAAAATGCTCTTGTAAACAAACTGAATGAAGAAGGTATGTTTATTGATTCCTGTGTTCGGTCGTTTTGTAGAAAATACTGGTCTTGTTCAAAAACGTTCCCACACCAGGGTTTTCTTTTGGCTCAAAAAGGTGATTAAGGGTTTTTTTTCCTCCTCATAGATTGCCATCAGTCCAAGCCTCAAATCTGTCAGCTTTTCTGTTCTGCTTTCATGGAGGTCAGTCTGTCTACATCTGTTCTATTTACTTACCTCAAAATACACAATTGGTTTACCCAACTGTACAAAGAACAGTAGACTAAGTCTTTATGGAAATCAGTAATTTTTAAGACAGTAAATGACTGATAGTAATAAAAAATGAACTTTACTGATATACCGAAATCTTTTCATTCCTATTCATGTGGGACTGGATGTAATGCAGTCCCGGGATTCTGTTGCTAGAAATGCCGTGTCACACTCATCATTCCATTTCATTTGCTCTGTGGCATGTGCAACTTTTAATTTGCCAGTGGCGGTTCCTGGAACATTTATATTATTTACTGTATAGAATACGATAGGCATCTTCAGCATTACGCAGATTTCTGTGCTCTCTTACGGTATACACCTCAAGCTTTGGACCAGAACTTACCTCTAAATGATAAGCATTGTGCATTTCTGCACTTGCCCTTTCCTACTGGTCACTGCAGGCTTGCCACACAGGGGGAATTGCATTGGTTCTTCGTTACTAGTTTCTCAGATTGAATCTGAAAATGCTATTTTATAGATTACAGTGGCTACCTACTATATATTTAACCCACATTAAGATCTACCATAAATAACGAATTCAACCTTTGGTTTTACATACATCTTTATTTTCCTCTATGGGCAAACTGCCTATTCTATAAACAAAATAAAAACATTGACATGGGTAATTCACCCACTGTCCAACATCATCATTTAATGTAGAATGGAACGGACGATAGTACCAGAAATAACTCCACATTCTTGTCCTGCCAATCTCGGAAAGGTATTGAGACCAATTACCCTCTCAATCTCCTACACTTAAATACAGCACTGGATGTGTGCACCAGAGCATTAGCAGAGTCTCTTCAGACTGTGCTGAGTGGGCAGCAAGATCACACAACACCCAGACTTAATCCCTGAGGTACACAAGTGTTGCTACCTAACAAGATACTTGAAGAGGGGGAAAATAAAAAATAAAAAAAACATTTTTTAATAAAGTAGTTTGAAGACGAGTGTGTTGGCTTGCTGTCTGGTGTTTTCTTATTTGAACAAACTTACGATTTTTCCTAAGTAATTGTTGTTTTTAAAATCCACATCTGAAGCTGTACGCAGTTAATAAAATAGGAATGTATTTTTTACGCATCCTCGGTGCTGAAAACGTTTGTTCCTTCCGAGGGCCGTGAATGCTGTCACTTTGTTGTAAAATCTACTCAAGTACAAAAGAGTGAATACTGTCTATGTGGACCATGCAGCACTAAGTCCAAGATAACCAAGATTCTGTTACATATTCCGATCAGTAGATTACAATCAAGAAACTAAAATAAGGAAAGGTAAAAGTCAGCAAGTACCACATTTAACAAAATGTAACTAAAATAGGTAGTTCCAGTAAAAAGGTATTCTGAGAATACAGCTTCGTAATTGTCTGCAAAATAATAGCTTGTTACACATATACAAATAGACAAATATACTGCAACTTTGGGTAAATTATCTGAGCACAGAAATTATATATATATATATATATATATATATATATATTATATATATATATATATATATATATATATATATATATAATATATATATATATATATATATATATATATATATTATATATATATATATATATATATATATATATATATATATATATATATATATATAATTTTTATTTTAGAAATGCTGTATAGTACATAAGAGCTCCCAAACTAGTTACAATCAATACAAATGTAAGCATCTTTTTAATCCAAGTACAATACATGAGATCTTTACCACTGAAATTTCAATTTTTTATAATAGAGCCGAATGTGTGAATATACACTTTAGGATTCAATAAATTCAATAAGGATTCAATGTTCTAAAAGTATATTATTAGAAGCAAGGGGGGGTTTGAGTGCTACCGCAAAAGGTAAATTCAAAATAATTCCAGTAAACTTTTTTCTTCCTTGAACTTCAGCATATACCAAACTCACCTACAGGAGTATCTGCTCCTTCACTTAATGAAGAATACTCTTCCTCGGGAGATGAATTGGTTAAATCATTTGCATATCCATCTTCAGCTAACAAAACCATAGCTAGAAACAGGATGGACTTACAGGGTAGCACAATCTCCGACAGCTCTTTGTCCACAGATCAATGTAATGAATTGCTGGTACGACTGCTGTGGTTTGATTAACCAGACAGAGGCCAGGCAGCTCGTTGTGTGCCAGATTTTCTGTGAAAGCTCCAATCGGCCTCTCGCTCCTATTTGCAGCACCAAAACAAGACAACTGACTCACAATCAGATTGGTGAGCACAGCCTTTTAATACCAACTGGAAGCTATAATCCCACAATCCCTCGTTTTTCAAGGGTTTTCAACAAGCCCCTTTGCTGCAAAAGCAATAATCTTATATAAGAGCTGTTGCTGTCTGCTATACGAGTATACTGCTGTCTCATCTGTGCAGAACAAAAGGAGAAAAAAAAAATAATGCACCGTCTAAATATTACAGGCATTTGGTCAAAATGATTTACCAACCTATTGCAGTTTGGTTTGATTATCTTCAGACTGGGTTGACAGCTACAGGATATTCCATCACTGAATACACATTTAAAAAAAATAAAAGCAAGCTCTTTTAATTTTATTTACTGAAAGATATTACAAAAGCCATCTTAAAATTGGTAGGATGCCCTTGAACCTCTACAGAGAATTTACCAAAATATCCACCCTACTAAAAGGAATGAAGCATGGCAAATAAATGCTATGCCTAGATCAACAAACCAAACGGGTGACGTTAACCTAGTTACAAACCCAGGTACAGTGCATGTGTTTGATATTTCCTCAGGAACTCTTACTCTTCAGGGATTAGGCATAAAATACCTTTCACAGATCATAGAGGGAACTACATTTTGGAATTGGGTTTATTTATGTGACTGCATGAGCAGCAGCCAAACACTAGCTGGTAGTTTGGGATGAATTGCTACAGTAAACCTCTTATTCGTTTTGTGCAATTCATTTTAGTCAACTTTAATGGCTGTAAATTGCACTGTACTACATTCATAGCTAAAAAGTAATGGATATACAAAGGTTTACAGCAGTTCTGGCTAGTAATATACAGATATTTACAACAGGACTAAAATCACTAACCTGCTGAAAAACTAAAACCAGGTGCTTCAACTATTCATTATTGTATCCAAATGTGGCTTACTCATATTCTAAAGACAATGTCCTGTAAAAGCAATTACTTAATAAAGAAACTTCCCACACATCTCTGGGCAGGGCTAATGATCTCAACACAGGCTCACAGTTATGGTGATGGTGGTCCACTATGAAAGGCACTATATAAAATAATGATTGATTGATTGATTGATTGATTGACTACACTCCGTTGTCATGGAATGTTACTGCTCTTTCTTTCCAATAGTTTTTCTCAAACCAGATAGTCACCAGTTTACTGCCTAAAGCATTACAACCAAGCTGAAAATACTCACTGTACTGTGCATACGAGGGTGCCAAGCTACAGTATCAGATCTTTCAAATATTTGTTTCTACTCCAGATTCAGAGTCCAGGAGTAGTAGTAGTTGGCCACTAGACTGCAATATAATCTGATCTGGCACTCTGCTAAGTTTTAATGCTGAGATGCTCACTCAAGCAAAGGGAACACCTTAATTTGGAATCATGTCACAGTTCCCCGTCAGTTTTCTTTTTCTTTAAGGCATTTTACTCTGTATATAGTTTAGTTCTCCCAATAGCAGCTTACCTGGAGAGGAATTACAATTAGACGAGGCGGGACTAACTGGGGCTAAAGACCAGTGACGGGGAGTGTTTGCTGTTGTGAAGCAGAGAGAAGCGAATCAACAGACAGAACAGTTCAACCCTGAGATTCCTTTTAAAATTCATTCGTTTTAGCGGCTTAGGTCGTGGCCCACAGGTTTTCTAAAAGTATTTGCCAGAATCTGGAGGTGCATCTGGCAAAAGACAATGCAGGTATGCAAAAGAGAAGTAAGATACAATCTAAGAAATGTGCAATATTTGAGACTACGTTGCATTACTTACAAAGAGAATATAAAAAGTTGTATACTGCAAGTATACTTGTGCCAAAATAGGATAGTATAATGGTACCAATAGTATACTAAAACCAGAACATTTTGGCACAAGTATACTTGCAGTATACTACTTTTTTGTAAGGGATGACATTGGATTCTGATCCAAACTTCTTTACACCATCTGTTAAATGTTGAACACTATGGGAGGTGAAAAATAACAAAAATGAAATAACAAATGTGCACGCATTATATATTAAAATGTGCAAGTGTTGTATATTAAAACAAACAAGTCAAATACTAAATACAGTACACCCTCGCTATAACAACCCTGTTTGGGTCCAAAGCCCTTTGTTCACTATAGTAAAAGGACAATCCAAAACAAACAATATAAGCTGCTGGAGTAAGTTAAGGAGTCACCTTGGATAAAGGCATTAGCTAAATTATTAATAATATTAGTACTGCTTTTATTCTTTGATTTTCTTTATTATTACAGTATTTGTCATTACTACCACTAATAATAACAATAGCAATGAGATTGTGAATAAAAGTAGAATTACAAGTACAGTACCTAGGTGTGCTGCATCCAGTATTCTGGCTGTATCCTATTAGTTGAACACAGTACACCCCCCCCCCCCAAAAAAAAAAAGTGCATAAAAGTTTGTTTAGTTTCAATTGCAAATGTTAATTTAATCTTGGTTCCTTATTTAAAAAAAAAAAAACACATCAATGTTGCTTTGCCGCGTCGGCTGCATAGAGCTGTACGAGCCAACATCAGCAGCAGTTTGAATAAAATTAAATAAAATGACAGGTACATTTTATTAATCACATTAAAGAAATGAAAAAAGCAATGTTAACATGCTAAGTTTATACACACCATAGGGGCTACAGAAAGCGTATTTTTTTTTTCAGTGATAAGAACTATCGTATTCGATTTTCTTTTTCCTGGGTTGAGAAATAACGTTAACTATTTAATAAAGGTAACAACAAGATAACAAAATGTGAATCTTGGTGAGCAGAGTACAGTAGCTTGTGCTTGCGCTGCTGACCCGCTTTTGAGATCTATTATTATTAATAATAAAAAATAAACGCAGAATTATTTTAATTCTCCCGTGACACTAGTAAAATTCCAGACATTTTCAAGACTTTCATAATTGAGACATGGTTTTTCAAGTATTTTCAAGCCCTGGATATCAGTTTGGCATTTTTCCATAGTTTTTCCAGACTTCCAGACTAGCGTACGAACCCTGCCTTATGCATCACAAGGAAAGTCTTTGACCAATGTGTGCTGCCAGTGCTAACTTACGGATGCGAAACCTGGACCCTCAATGCAAAAATGACTCAAAAATTACAAACGACTCAACAGAGTATGGAAAGATGCATGCTGGGAATAACAAGAAGAGACAGGAAAAGGAAGGAAGGGATAAGAGCGCAAACAAAAGTATGCAATGTTATTATAAGAGCGAAAAAACTGAAATGGCAGTGGGCCAGACATGTACCAAGAAGAACAGACCAAACCATCACTGGACCAAGAAGATACTAGACTGGATCCCAAAAGATATAAAGCGACCAAGAAGACGTCAAGATGAAATTAGGAAACTCGCCGGAGCAACATGGATGAGGGATGCAGCAGACAAGTTTTTGTGTTAGAATCTTTGGGAGGCCTTCATCCAGCAGTGGATTGAAAAAGGCTGATGATTGTGATGACGATATGACCCTCTATTTTGTCCGCTTATATCATTATTTGCTTTGCATTATTCCAGAACACATGAAATCGGACATCACAATAGAAATTAAACACTAGTTTAAGAGAATGTAGATGATTCAATGTAACCTTTAAAAAGGCAAAAAACCCTCTTCATTCAGGTTTATGACTTATCAAGGAAAAAAAAAGTGAAGTTACTCATAAACCAGTTTAACAAATTGAAATTTTAATACTTGCAACATTAAAATGACCGATTCTTCCTGAATCTAATCGGTTCATTTCAGGCTCTGCAGAACAAATGTTACAATTGCTGAATGCTTTTTGAACTTCAAGATCGGCTCAGTTGTATTCTGAGTCAGTACAGTACACAGTGGTACAGTTTTTCTTGAGCACAACACTGCCAGTTAGAATAGTCATATTTGTACATCTGGCATGTAAGAGGGTGTGATCTGAAGTGCTTCTGTTTAATCCATGAATGATGGAGGGCTGTAAATCTGATTCCACAAATGAGGGATTATGAAATCTGTTAGTATGGATTAATTTGCACTGAACATGACATCCATTTATAGCAACCCTGTTCAGGGAGCCCTTGTGGAAATGGTATGTTATTATTTATTTCTTAGCAGACGCCCTTATCCAAGGCAACTTACAATTGTTACAAGATATCACATTATACATTATTTCACATATCACTTTTTTTTTTTTTTTTTTTTTACATACAACTACCCATTTATACAATTGGGTTTTTACTGGAGCAATCTAGGTAAAGTACCTTGCTCAAGGGTACAACAGCAGTGTCCCCCACTGGGGATTGAACCCACAACTCTCTGGTCAAGAGTCCAGAGCCCTATACACTACTCCACACTGCTGCCCTGCTGCTATAAAGCAGGGTAACATGTATTTCTGCTCTCTTGCTCTATGATTCTTGTACATTCTTTGGTATTGCTGCCTGCCTGCCTCAAAGGACACAACCAGACTCCTATTTCAATTACAAGATCCAACCCAAATCTTAATCCGAGGAACGCTTACGATTTCTTTGCTTATGCCATGAAAATGGTGTGTTAAAATGGAACAGACCTGACTATATCCATTACTCGAGTAGATGTTGTACAAATTGCTGTCCCTATCAATGCTGCTGCAGTATCCCTAATCTCTCCAGGACTGGTTTATTATAAAAATCGAAATTTTGCACAGGAGATCTCGGGACCTTCTGGTTTCCAAACTGGGACGAACAGACGAGCTAAAGAAGCAGCTCCTGCACTGAAGCTGGTAAGAGTTCCAGATGTTGGCCTGGCCAAATGTACATTTTCTAACAGGGTGTAGCAGTGGTGAATAAGCATTCATATGCTTACAAAACAGTCACTCTGAACGGGACTGAAACTTCCCTTCATCTCCCCTGCAATGCCAACCCCACTTAATATGAGGTTTACATTTGTGTTCTCCCTCTGCGCGGGATGCAAAGTTTATTGGGCGTTTCACTTTACTGAAACATGTTGCATATTTTAAGTAAGTGTAAAGTCATTTTACAAAAATGTGGAGATTTATAACGGGTTACTATTGCAATTGTATTCATTATAGCGCAAAATTGTGGGCACACTGATTTTACTGTGCCACACTATGGTAATCAGAATGAATATGTGATCTGTATGGTAATGCATGATGTATTTATGCTCTCATTAGTATCCAACCTAGTACATTCAGCGTCCATCAGTTCTGACAGATCCTACTGTACTTGCTCAAGCGGTTTTCTCCCACTGCAAATTAGAAAAAAAAAAAATGTAGCCACCTAGATAACCATTTCATCCCGAGGGCTACAGTGAAACGTACCGTCTTTAAATTGGGACTTTAGCAAAGACTGTGTGAGTACATTAATTATTGTAGGTAGTAATTCATAGTTATTTAAGTCACTCACAGGCTGTAACCCCCAACTCCACAAACCAGCCAGCAGTTTTGTAAATAGCAACACAGTAAATGAACAATAACAAGTGTCATCGGTGTCAGTTTCAGGCGGAGCTTTGTGGTCGACAAGGTGACACGGCTGAGTGAACATTTCCTCTGTCATCCCGTCTGGTGCTGTCACAGTGTCCGTTTCTCAGCACACAGTAATCGCTCAGGTTATCAGGTGTAAACATGGGATTGATTGATCGATCGATCTGTAGGAGCATTTACTAAGGTACCTTTGTTAAAAAAAAAAGAATACAATAAATTTATAACTGTTTATTCTTTAGAAAAAAAAAACTGAAGCCTAATATTTTTAGGGACCCCAACTGTTGATTCCAACTTAGGCACTTCACATAGGACTAGTAAGTTTACATCCCTGAAAAGTTTCTAATCCCCATTATATATATTACACACACACACATATTAGGGCTGTCAGTTAAGATGTAAAATAGCAATCGATTCATTAGGCACACAACATATAATTGTTCGAATAAATATCGATGATTGTACCGCCCACATACATTTCGCTCCATTCCTCTGCCCCCTGACATGATTGTTTTAATATCATTGCAGTTCAGTAAAAGCTTGTGCAGAACGATTGAATGTGAGGGGTAATTACGCCTTGGTAGCGTCAGGAGAAAAAAAAAAAAAAAAAAACAAACACCCACAACAACATTAGCATTCGCAGGTTTAGCATACTACAGGGGTGTTACTAAAATATTTATTCCTAACAGATTACAGTAGTTTGGAATGTAATCTATATAAACTAGACACGAGCTTATGAAAAACATATTTTTATTCAAGGACAGCTGCAGCATCACGCATTGCATCTTGTTAATACTGTACCACCTAACCTTCACTATCTGTGAAACACACAATGCAGAAATCACTGCCTAAAACACTACATTATTTTTTATTATAATAACATTATTATTATTACAAATAAATTGATTTGCTTACCACAACATGCATATCTGCTATAGGTCAAGCTAATTGTTACTCCAAAATTGCGTTTAACATCACTGATTGTTTATTTTTTAAGAATTTTAATTCTTTTTCATCTGTGTGAAGCTTGAAAGTTAGTTTGGAAAAGCAAATGTTATCAATAAACTGGTAATGAGAACGTAAATAAAGGAAATGATGATTAAATGTAAAGATAGCTTGTGTTAACAATTAAAATGCTCACCAGTAGAAGAGTCCTACAGTATCTCTTCACTTCAACACTGCAGCCTTTTGCAAAGTCCCGTGATAAGCAGTTTTCATTTGTTATGGCAAAGAATTAGAGTAGCACCTGTTGGATAATAAAGTTAACACACCAGTTAAAAAAACAAAATGAAAACAAAATAAATACAAAATCTTGCCCAAAGCTGTTTTTTTTTTTTTTAAATTCAGAGTGCCCAATTACTTAACCCCTTGTTTTCTCTCCCCCGATTTTAATATCGAATTATGTGCAGCTGCTTCCCACAACAACTCCGGAGATC
Source organism: Acipenser ruthenus (assembly GCF_902713425.1). Classification (NCBI taxonomy): domain Eukaryota; kingdom Metazoa; phylum Chordata; class Actinopteri; order Acipenseriformes; family Acipenseridae; genus Acipenser; species Acipenser ruthenus. Next base: position 7,188,380 of record NC_081191.1, read on the forward strand.
TTAAGGTCAGTGGGCGTCTTCCAATGCCACCACCGAGCCAAATCACTTTTTTGGGGAAGACCAGAGGTCCGTATGTGTTTTATGCCTTGACACTCGGAGGAGGGGAGGTAGAATGTGACCATGCTGTCCTGCTTCATATGCAGATGACATGGGTGGCTTCAGAAAACAGCATTAAAAGCAGACAGCTGATAAAACCCCAAATCACATTCATCACATTCTTAAATTACTCCCAATGTCCCACTGTCTCTTTTTATAAGGTGATGCGATTAGCTTTCTCACAAAAGAATGATTCACTGTTCGACAGGACACTAGAAATGAACTAATGGGCTTTGTTCGGGAATTGCTTGAAACTACAATACAGTATATCTCTGGAAATTAACATTTAGAACAACATTTTTTAAAGACCTCAACAGCACAGTTGCCCATTATATCAGTAACTGTTGCTGTGTTTATATAGAGGGTGATCCAAGTCTAATTAGCCTAGATTTGTATTGATTACAATCCACCCACTAGTTTTACTGCATTTATACTGCAGGCTAATGTTCACTTTGCAGGATTCGATTTCAGCTCAAATCAATGTTATTTGGATGGGCAAAACACATGGATTCTACTAGAATCCATGTCATTCTGGTGTGCGTTCTACAGCCATGAGCAATCAGATTCCCCATTCATGCTCATTACAGTGCATGCAGTGAAAGTAACCTCTGGGTGTACCGCACTGTACTGGGTGAGAAATGTCGACACTGCAGAATTCAAATTCTTATCATATATTTCCACTTTCACTAAAAAATACAAATCTGCTAGCCTGTTTAAAAACTTTGCTGTTTTTAAAACTGGGTACTGTTCAGTAATGCAAGTTAAACATCCATAGTACTATAGTACAGTACTAGAATTGTATCATCTTGTACTGCCCGGTCTGCCTGCCCTCCCTCTACCTGGAGAACACAATATAACTGCCTTGACTTTGCACCACACTTATCATACAATCTTAGCCTCCTATAGACCCAGCAGATCCCGTTTGGACTTATTTAGGGCTTCTGGTTTTCGTTTTTGATTTTCCATCTCTCTCTCTCTCTCTCCCTCCCTTTAAACCTTAATAGTTGTCAAGCCTTAACTTTATAAAAGATGTTTAAATTAGCGACGTACTACTAGAAACTAACGCAGTGGAAATGAATATGCTGAATTCGGCGATTAGAGCCAGATTGAAATGCAGGTTCAAATAGAACGAGGTGAGATCAATGCATGCCGTTTGTTAACTCAATCAAGATAGGAGGGTAAAAAGAAACAGCTTCCTTCCAAACTCGATTTTCTACACACGGTATATACTTTTAACTACACTAAACATGCACATACTGTGGTCACTACTAGAATTACACTGTATAGTAACTCATTCATAGTCATTCCTTGCAAGCTGGCCTGTCAATCAACTTAAACATCAACAACAATGCTCCCAGATCAGGCCACGAACTATATTTTAATGTCAGCAATAAGCTGTTTTTTTCAAAACACCTTTATTTGTTGACTGACCTACAGTTCATTGTTACTAGTGGACTGCTTTAAGAAAGATTTTTCCTGAAAACTACAGTATCTCAGGGACTGAAATAAAAAAATAATATTCAATAGATTTTTAATGTCAAAATGTTATTTATGTTCAAATTACGTTGCTAATCCTTAATAACTTGGTAAAAACGAAATCTTTTTATATCCCTCCCCTGATCTGTGCCTTTCCACAACTTTATCCCGGAGTTGTTTTGAAAGCTCCTTGGTCTTCATGGTAGTATCTTTGCTTTGAATGCACTTCCCAACTGTGGGACCTTACAGAGACAGGTGTATTTAATCTGAAATCATGTGAACCACTTTTATTGCACACAGATGGACTCCATTTAACTTACTGTGTGAATTCTGAAGGCAATTGGTTGCACCTGAGCTTACTTAGGAGTATCATAGCAAAGGGGGTGAATACTTATCTAATGAAGACTTTTCAGGTTTTTATTTTTAATTGATTTGTTTTTTTACCCACCCCTTTTTTTCACACATTGAAAGTGTTGAGTAGGTTGTGTAAATCAAAGGAAAAAAAAAAATCCCATTTAAATGCATCAAGATTTCAGGTTGTAACAACAAACTGTGAAAACGTCCAAGGGGGGTGAATACTTACTACAGGCACTATAGATGAAACAAATAGATTACCACGACCTAGCCTGTACCGTATTTATGTACAGTACATCAACATTTAAATGTGACATGTGGATGGATGGAAAGGAGGATAGGACACGCTCCTCCATTATTATTTATTTCTTGGCAGACACCCTTATCCAGGGCGACTTACAATTGTTACAAGATATCACATTATTTTTACATACAATTACCTATTTATACAGTTGGGTTTTTACTAGAGCAATCTAGGTAAAGTACCTTGCTCAAGGGTACAGCAGCAGTGTCCCCCCCACCGGGGATTGAACCCACGACCCTCTGGTCAAGAGTCCAGAGCCCTGACCGCTACTCCACACTGCTGCCCCAATATATCTTCAAATTAACTTACAAGGAATGTCCTAACTAAACTGAATCTCAATTGGAAGAGGCTCTATTTTTATTTTTAACTGCAAGACTGACGCATGTGCGTGTTAGACAAAGACAGATGGATCCTTCCTTACTGCACTGCATGTCTCCAGATTCTGATGCTCTTCAGTGTTCGCGCTAGGCAGCGCTATTGCGCCAATGCCCCCCTGAAATAAAAAAAAATGTCCCGCTGAATTTCTCTTAACGCGCCCGTATGTCCCCCTTCCCAGACGAGATGCAATACCAATACCCAGTAAATTAATGTATGTTGTATTAGCATGACATGTCTGACGACAGGCTAATCTTTTTACTTGTTTGTTTACACTTGCGTTTTCATAATTAAACTCCCGTGCTTTTATTCTCCAGTTCAGTAGAATGCGCTCACACCCGCCCTGGTTACAGGCAGTTTCACAGTAAAGCTTGGATGACATCAGGCTTGTTAACAACACGGCCCGGCGCAAATAGTATCCCTGTTAAACCCCACCATTACTTCTGGAAGAATAAGTAAATCAGCTTCGGCAGTGACTTTTGAAATGCAGGCTATTATATTTGTGCGTAAAAATACTGTGGAATTCATCCCCTGTTAACTTATCTATTTGCAAGTGAATGGGAGAAATTTGAACTTGTGCGTAATGCAATACAGTTTATAGACGAAGTGCAGTAGATTTGTGAAACAAAAACCGCATCGATTAAAATAAAATTTAAAAAAGTAGACTACGGTAACGTTATAAAATATGTGAAATGTGTCTTTTCTATGACAAAAAATACTAAAATAATTCAGTATGTGTTAAGCACCAACTGTCTCTTGGTCATTTCGCCAGTAGGCCTATAACGGCATGATAAAAAAGAAAAAAATATATATTAATTGTAATACAGTTCACGAGCATTCACGGTTTTGGTAAGTAGCATTTTCAAAACCATATCATTATGTGCAGTATTAAAATATAGCAAAAAAAAATTCTGAAATGGCAGACAACGCATTTTACTTAGTACCACTTCCCAATCTATTGCAAACTTTTATCATGTAATCAACGTTTAATCTCTAACACCAGACTGCTGTGCTGTAACAGAGCGTTCCGTGAACACATGGCTAATTTACATATTAAATATGTACGTTATAAAATAAACTCTGTTATTTAAATGTCATATAAACAGTTGGGCGGTTACTGCAGTCTGTCTTAGGTATACAAAAAATGTATGTACATATTTTAAACTAAAAGCCTAGTCTTTAACTCATTTTATTTCCTGTGTGCATTCATGCCTGCAAGTCTATATATATATATATATATATATATCGACTGAGTGACTGAGTTTAGCACGGAGGCTTTGTTGATTTTAATTAATTAGTTGTTACAATAAAATTATGTTGATGTTTCCAACAACTAGAAACCTGTTTGAGGGACTATTTTTATCCAAAAGTAAATTTAATATATATATTCTATTATAATACTGTAACTTTTATAATTTTATCCATCACACACTCCAAGGCTTGTGTGTTTTGTTGTATCATGTTATTGTACAAACCTTTTTTCTGTTTTCATTTTATTATGACTCTATCTCCGATGGGGGTACGCGGTGGACTACATTTTTTGGAAAGGGGTATGCAGCTTAAAGATTGAAAACCCCTGTTCTAATGTGATTTGGTACAATGAATATCCTCTACTCTGTGATACACCAGCGTCACTGTGACAGATTTCCCAATATTTTCCCTAACAGTGACAGTGAGTATTGTAGAGACACCTTGGTTTTATCTACAGCTTTACAGTTTTATTTTTTGTTCTTCAGAAACAAAAGGTTAGTAAACTCTGCTGGCATATTTAAAAACAAACAAAAATAAGAAATGGTGGTTGGTTCTGAATTATCAAACATATTGACCCCCTCACCGAAGAAAATGTCCCCCTAAAATTTAGAGTGGGGGCCACATTGACCCTCAGTCTGTAAGTCCTGGTGCAAACACTGTTCTTAATTTGTACTTAAATTTATTGAGATGATTTAAATGTGTGACATAATGACATACATACATACATACATACATGCAGTACCCCTGCAGTGTGTGTGTATGTATATATCTCCGATTGTATACCTTAATGTTAAACAAGGTTGCTGAACAGGGTAGCTTGAGGTTACTTTTACTGTAGTGTAATTATTTTCAGTACCTACTGTATAAATACAATAAATATTAAAACAGAAATTATAGCGCAGATAAATACTCAGACTACATCATAACTACTGTACATCATCCAGCTGTTTGCTGGTGTTTAATCTGTTTGCTAAAATGTTACAGTGTGCTTCCCTCTTTTAATCTGCTGCCAACCAACCCCAATTGCAAACCCTAATCCCTTGTGTCGATAGTACCAGCCACACTGCACTGGAAGAAAGCATGGCACACCATGCAACGCACATTTTTACAGTCTGAAACTTGAAATAAAAGAGAGCATAATAAAAATGTACACGGCAGAAACAATTCTAGAAACTACTACAACAAACCTTACAGATTTCCAGAGTGTTTCACTAGTCCCCATATCTGAACATATACATTTACAGGAAACCTGAATTCTAACTGAAAATACATTTCTTGCCCCATAATTGCTTTCCAGTTTATCAGAAGGTTGGCTATGGTTAGAATATTGCAGCAAATCCTTCTTAACCAGCAGCAGATGAGAGGCAGGCACTGGCAGTCATTGGTGGTGTGACAGCCTATGGCTGACCCTGCTCCTGCCCTGCCCCCTGAGCTGTTGCTAAGAGGCAGAGAGCAGATCTCAGCAAGAGACCTAGGATTAAAAGGGATGAACGTACAAATGCTGTTCATTAACAAAGACCAAGAAGTGTTTTTGCATCAAATAATTGCAAGCGGATCATCCACCATGCCACATACTGTACAGCCTCAGCCTCCTCCACTAATAACCTCCCATTTGCCACCCACTGTTTGTATGGATTTTACAGGGTTTGCTTACTCAGCAGTTCAGTAGAGCTGGACATGTTCATGTTCTGTTGACGTACAAAGGTTTAATACAATTACTGTACTCCATGTCCCACTTCATTCAATATAGAGGGTTTGGCTGTAGACATGACACCAACCCACACATTATTAAAACACTGTTTACAACGTTATTGGAACATATGTCTTTAACGAGAATAATAAGGTACTGTGCTTTGCATGCCTAAACCAAAACACAGGAGATGAGGATACTAAAAGTAAGGTCCAGCTAGTCCTATGGGCAGGTGTAAGCATAGACAGTAATGATAGACTGTGGCAGCATTGTGAAAGGATGGGGGTACAGTAGATACTGTATGGGGCTTTTGTATAGTACACTGTTGGAACAGTGTAAATCCCAAGTCTCCAACGTGTGTCTCCTCCAGTCAAGGACCATGTTTCAATCAGGTACTGTACGAGAATACACACATCATAATCTAAATGTGATTCTAGGCAAATTAGCTTTTATGTTTGGAGTACAATTGAATTAGAAAATGCATGACATATTAGTCTATGGGACATGTAGAAAGAAAAGAATGACCATTTTATACGTATGACCCGTTATAACACATTCTGGTCCGAGAGAAATGTGATGGCGCGTTACTGACACTGTAATGACATTCCATTCTCTATGTTTTTGCACAGACCTGATTATTCATTCATACTTACATAACATGCAAGGCGGCAAACAACAACTGTTCTATTAGCGAAGAAAATGTATTGATTTATTGATCCTTGCAGATACTTCCACTCTACACTTCATGGTTACATCATGAAAGAAGTTGATACTGAAAACATGTCACGCATAGAAAAAGCAGCGATTGGTACTCGAAGGTAAGCAAATTCTAGAAGAATACAGGAGAGAACATTTAGACTATTTTGTTTTTTTCCCTGGAAAAAAATGAAACGTTCAGAATTGTTTTTCTTTCAAGAACTCTCAACTCCTAGAACCAAGTCAGCTGTGTTCCTTCAACCGGAAGTGTAGCTTTGGAACAGAGTGAGATAAATACCATTACAATTAAATCTGTACGTTTAACAAATTGCACCTTCCATAGTAAAACAAGAACAAACAGATCTACGAACAGATGGCTGTTCTGGTTTACTGGAATCATTTGATATCTCTACATACTTTAAGCCCTGCAGTTACCAGCAATGGTCAAGTCATTACACGCTTCCTCTGGACGCCCCAATCAATTAAAACCAAATCAAGGTTAAAACATATCTGTGATTGCGGTTTCATGAATTCTGTTAATTTAATACACAGGGAGATCAAATATCCAGCTGGCCACTTTGCAGTATTGGTTGTGGAAAAACTCCACAACAGGTTTGACAGACTGAAGCACAAGATGGGCAACAAGAGCCTAGGACAGAAAGAAAAACGTGATCTTCATAATATAGAAACATAACGAAATAAATGCCACAATGCAGCATTTAGCCATGTGGTATACAGCAGATTTACAGGTCTAACAATATACTCTTAAGTTGTTGAATACACACAGGGCCTAATTGAGTGGTGTGGTGTGCTGCAATAGAAGTAACGAGAGGAAATACAGTTTGAAATGTATTAGCCCGAATTCTCAGAATACATACACTAAAATTCTGCATACAGCAAACAACTCTTATCAAGGCACAGTAGGTCAAGAAGACCAGGACTCCACCAACGCAACAGAGGCCCACAGACAGATCCGCACTGAAAGAAAGATGCATGGAAGATAAGGAATAAAGCAGACTTCAAAAGCAGAAAAGTTTAGCCAGTAACCATGAAACAAAAGGGTTGCCAATATAGAAGTATAAAAAAAAGAGACAGTACACCCTCGCTATAACGCACTTCATTATAACTAACCTTCAGCTATACCGAACCTGGCACCTGGACCCCAAACAAAAAAAACGAGAGATAATATAAGTACACGCTGTCAACATCCCGGTCTGTACGCACGGGAAGCCACCTCCGCAGTGAAGTCAACTCTTTTGTCTTAATAAGCGAGCGCTGTGTAACTTCCTCCGAAACGAAAATCATTTTATGCTGCAACAAAGCTGGAATATATATTGATCGTTTGAAAAAAGGAATAACAGTCATGAATATAGGTTGAGTAAAAGTTTAGCTTCGATTTGGGATTTTTGCTTTTTGTACTGCATTTTAATTCTTTAATGAATAGGATAAAGCAAAGGCAGAATACTGCATACATGAGACGAACAGGTACATGTAATTCTGCTTTTATTCACAATCTCATCTCATTAACTTACTCCAACAAGTTTACCGTTCATTTTGATTGTCCTTTTGCTCTAACAAACCCCTCGAAATAATGAACAAAAGGCTTGGACCCCAACAGGTTCATTATAGCGAGGGTTTACTGTATAATACAAGGCTTACATCTGTATCGCCTCAAGACCACACTCAGCAGCTAGGGAAGGCCAGAGTACCAACACAGCTAGCAATGAGATGCACTTTAGTTAAATATACTGTGTCCTGGTTGGCAGCCATAAAGCAAATATTCCCAAATACCACAGAAGCTGGAATGGGTAAACAACTGAAATGCGAACTAGAAATGTTTTAATTAAAAACAGGCCAATCAAATTAAGACGAAAAGCAAAGATCATCTGTGAATGCTGTAGAAACAAATAATTAACCAATTTTGTGATTAGTAAAACTAACAGACTATCACAGCTGTTATTAAAAATTCTCAAACATGAGCTCTGCAGTACATTTTAATTAAATAATTGTAATTGAATTAGTCCAAAAGATAATTACTGTTGCTAGTGGAGACCACATTTAATTCCAGTGGTTCTTTGGTAGAGATTTTTAAGCCACAGGTGTGTTTTGCAACTTTTTACTAATCATCATTTTGAAAAACCATCATTAAGCCATTCTGTAAAATACTTACTAAGCCATGTCTCTCAAACATGTCAGTCTTAGAAACACTAAGTGCCTGTTAACACTGAGAAAATACAGTATGAGCTCATCTAGTGAGCTTTCCCCAATAGCACCAGAAGATTGTGTATTGTAGTTTCATAGAACCATCAGTACGATGTAAAAGTGGTGACCATGGCGACAGTGACAAAGAATCATTTTATGAAAAAACTGTATTAAATGACCCAAGCAAATGAGGTGTTCAGTATACTAAAATGACTGATTTACAGCATGTGGAATAACTTATTGCGTGCAAAAATGTAAGTGTGGCATGCACAATTAAGACAGGTACTGCATAATAGGGAATATGAAACAGCGCCTTTTACTTCACATTGCATAATCGATAACACTTCTACACAACCAGATATGTAGGCCTACTCTCTGTACAGTACTATTAAATCCAAAACTGAGATGTTTAAAAAACAAAAAGCTTTAAAACATAGAAGAATTGTGTAGGGTAAACATTTAAAAAAAGACTATGCCAAGGATTAGAATTTTGTAGACTGAAATACATGTGCACCAAACCAAAAGAGCAGACTGTCATTGTTTCACATGGATCTTTTAGGATGCTTAAAGCAGATAGTTCGTTTTTAGTGACATGCTTTTATACACTCAAGACTGAGAAAGCAGGTATTGCAATTGCATTTACTTCCAGGGTTATGAACACGTTGGACACTGGGGATTTAAACTTATTCTACAACTCATCCCAGTTTTACAAACACATATTCTGTAGTAGTAGTGTATTGTAAGAAACCAAGTAATATGTTGTTTTTTGTTATTTATTACTATTATCTTTTGTTGTTTTACAGTGGTCCAGTCCAAGTATAATTGATGCATCTTGTAAGGTAGCTGTTGTGTGACCAGTGATTTGGTTTATTTTATTTATTTATTTATGTATTTATTAAAGTCTTGGATTTTAATTTGAAAAAAGTCAGTGACTTGCTGTTTCTGCTCGGGATCTCACTTCAGTGTAATCGGTCGTTCAGCAGCAGTCTGTGCCAAGCTGTGAATGGGACTCTTTGTAAAGTTTACAGTACCGTGTCCTGTTATCAAAGCATAACAGAATTTGGAATGGGATTTTGTATTTAAACTATAACTGTGTCTTTGTAAGAAAATAAGCACATTTACGAACAAGAGGAGGCCATTCGACCCGTGTAAGCTCGTCCGGTTCCTAGTAGATGATTGACGTTACGTTATATTTACTTGCAACGCAACATACAGTTTGTTTCAGATAAAGCACAAGAAAATCGATTAGTTTTACAGTACTACGACAGCTCTATGTTCTCCCATTGAATCGCTGCATTTTTATTTACATCCCTTGCTATTGTGCAATCTGAGGACTATAGGCAACACAGAGATGGACAAAAAAATTACATATACCGAAGGTTTTGTATTTTAGGGAATATTTTTGTTTTAAAACAGTTGCACACAGTAAAAATAGGTTTTGTTAAAACAAAAATATTCCCTAAAATACAAAACTTTTTTTTCCCCCAAAATTTCAATGGCTTTTTTTTTGTTTTAAATTACAAAACAATTATATTAAACACTGTATGATTGCTGTCATCTCAATCCATAATATTATTTCCACAAACTGTGCTCCTGTACTTGGCAAACCAAAATCTGCCTCCACTGTCACTGAATGTAATGTAGTACAGTAAGGAGACGATCTAGGTACAGTAAACCAGCCCATGGGTGTTGTGACAGCAGTGACGGAAATGCTAGAAGTAGAAGCACTTCCCTGACAAACATAATCGACTTTGCGTTTATCTCGCTTTACAGCAAAATACAGCACATGCAAGCGAGGTTCAGAAGAAACATGTGCACACATTTCGTCTGTTCTCCAGCCACGTTTCCACCGCGCCGGTCACAACGAAATCAGACACCACGTTTAAATAAAAATAAAATCCATGCGAAAACACAACACCGCCCTTACAATACACCCAGAGAATATACAAATGTATTTATTTTACATTAACAGTATTAGCAATCCTTACAGGTTAACGTGTCAGTTCACTTCGAGTCGCAGACGCAGTTCCACACATCGTGTCTTCCCAGTTCGTTTCTTAAAGAAACCCCAAGGATCTGTGACACAGCGTGCCCGAAAACAATGCTGTTGTGCAAACTGTTGATCCCTCGCCCACGGCAATCTTCGTGATCATTTACAGTACAGGTTCATTAGTAAAACTGACAAGAAGTTTCTCTCTATCACACAGCACGAGGTCAAATCAGTCACATTCTGAGATATTAATACGGGCACATTACACATTATAACACATTCTCCTAATCTACGCGATTAACTACACCATATCCTGGACTTTTTTTTTTTTTTAAATAAACAGGAGGCCATTTGTTTTATATTTGCCATTCTGTTAAAACAGTCACAATGAATGACTTCTATAATCAGTAATGTATTCTACCATTAAAATATGCCCCTTATGAACGCTTAACATTTGCAAGGCCATTGCCTTGGCTTAATAAGCATGAAATATTATTGGTTGCTGCAGACCAGGACACAGAGCTAGTTTTACTACGAATAGAAACAATAGAGGGTACTTTAATTAAACTTAATACAAAAAGTGCACCTTTTGACAGAAAAGATGTTCATTGAACTAAATCGAATAGAAATATTACATATCCCGTTATTTACATACCGAATGCCTTCTAGTAGTTGTATAAGTCCCGGTTAGAAATTCAAACCCCCAACAGCTGCCGTGGACCCGCAGTTTCTCTTCCCCGCGATTCCTGTCAATCAAACCTCCGAGTCTCCACGCCTTCTAGTGACGTAGAGAATTTAACAGCAATCAAATCCAGAAGCCTCCAGAGTTCCACCCATAGATGTCCTACCGTAAAACCGAACCATAGGCGCAATTTACTTCAAAATCTTTAATTGTACTAAAGGCTGTTTAATTTGAATTTGTTTTTTGTTGTTTTTTATGTGTTTTTTTTTTTTTAATTTGTCCATTGCAGCGTACCAAAATTAGTCAACTTGATGCGTCTAACTAGTGGATTAAGCAGGTTTAGTCCACGTGCTTGGACAAAAATTAGTACACGTGTTAATCCCGATTGCAGTGTAGCAGACATAATCACCACAGGTGGATCATCCGCTGAATCAGACTAAACAAGAGCCTGATTGCAGCATACCAAATCAGACGTGAGATGATCCTCTTCAGGAGGACTAATTTAGTACTATGAAGTGTAAGACTAATTTAGTACGCTTGCTTGTCCAACGTTTTTACAGCACCTTTTTAAATAGACAGCTCAAATTTCCCTGAAATGATGTCTGAAAAATATTAACATGAAAGTTAAAGTTTAGAACTGCATAACCCAGTCTCAAGTGAAAGGCACCAGTAACATGTAACACAATACAGAACTATATACAATATTTTAAATGATTTTGTAAAATTGACAATTGCACTATGTACGTTATATCATTACCTTGTATCGTTGATCCACAATATTAAGCAATTCTACCTTTTGCAAGTTGACTGAGAATATAGCCTATAATTTAAATATGTGGCACATTTTTCCTTTTTTTCTCATTTAGTATTATATAAACAACACATGTAGAATTTAACGTTCAGTGTCAATGCAGCAATAGGGTACCGACGAGTTAAAATGCAAGTATGGTCCGCTAGACAAGTACAATTAGGCCTATCGATATAGATTATGAATATGTATTTTAAATGTGTTTGCCAGAATCACGCCTAATGTAGCCCAATAAAAACGATTTTAGCATTATGTATTACTATATTTTATTATTATTGTTTTTTTTTTCATATGTCTGACTTTTTTGCCAGTGACTTCAATAGGAGGCTGTGTGGTCCAGTGGTTAAAGAAAAGGGCTTGTAACCAGGAGGTCCTCGGATCAAATCCCACCTCAGCCACTGACTCATTGTGTGACCCTGAGCAAGTCACTTAATCTCCTTGTGCTCCGTCTTTCAGATGAGACGTAGTTGTAAGTGACTCTGCAGCTGATGCTTAGCTCACACACCCTAGTCTCTGTAAATCACCTTGGATAAAGGCGTCTGCTAAATAAACAAATAATAATCTCAATGTTTTTAATCAGATGTTGGTAATGACGATGTACAAGATGTCTGAGTTTGTCTTTACGCCTTAACTTGTGAATTTCCATCCACACTTGTAGAGGCTTATTATGGGTTAGTCCTCATTGTCCGGCTAACTTGTTCAGACAATCTAAACTACTTGCTGTTTGGTACGCTGCAATCAGGACTAACTTACTACAGATCTACAGTGTTTGATAGACCGCTTTTTAGTCCACTTGATGCGGACTAAGTCACTAGTACATTGCAATCGGCCCTATGTGTTTTTTGGGTTTTTTTTCTGTTTTGTACGTGTTTTTATATATATATATATATATATATATATATATATATATGTGTGTGTGTGTGTGTGTGTGTGTGTGTGTGTGTGTGTGTGTGTGTGTGTGTGTGTGTGTGTGTGTGTGTGTAAGGGTTTAGGATTTCTAATAGCTCTATTTTTTTCTTTGTTGTCCACTCTTCTAAAATTTAGCACATTCTTGCTAGGAAGGCGAGATGAACAATGCGCCTATTTGCAGAGTCATATGGTAATAAATTTGGTGACGCTATCGTTTGGCCACTCTCAGTTGAGGGGGAGTTGGGGCAGTTTCAGCTTGTAAAACTTGTCTCAGTATTTTCACATCAAACGCTCAGTGTAAAAAATGTCAACAGTAAACCAGTTGACCAAAATTGCCAAAACAAATAGCTATAACGAAAACTATTTTGTTTAATTTTTAAATCTTACAGACATATGGATGCATACAGTGGCTTAAAAAAAAACGAGAAACTTAAAATGTTGTTCTGAACATATTGTGGAACACAAAAGTTTAGGGTGGCCATATGGTTGCATGTTCATGGCCTTTGAACTCAAATCACAAAGCATTCTGGGCAGTTGTGTTTCTGTTAAAGAGACTAGGGAACGCACTGGACAGGTAAAACTGCATTGAATCTAAGTTTTAAAAACCGGAACACTGTCCCGGTGAACATGGAGCTATACGCTCTATCAGCACAAAACTGATCACACCTGACAAAACTGCAACAGGTGAAGGAAGCCCAATTGAACTATGCCCCCACAAGCCTTGATAAGGGCATCTCCTGAATAGATACTCAAGAGTAGGGGAAGCTGGTATATTAAGTCATCTTGTGTTTTATACCATGACCAGATTTCCAAAGCTCAGAAATGGGGCACACAAATTACTAATAGTTGTAAGACTATACCATTTTTTAAAGAATACCTCTTATCTGAATATAGTCCTTTTATAACTGTTATTGTTTTCACATTAAATTAAAAAAAAAAGAAAAGAAAAAACCTCTGACTGCTGCACAACAACTGCACCGTCCCTTTCCAATTCGTGGCCATGTTTAACTAGATGGTATAACCAGATTTATTGTGAGTTTACCATTAATGTCTAGCATTTTGCATTGTTTTAATTTAGTATAGTAACATATATGAAAAATATTATTCTCTACCTGTATTTTAATACGATTGGATATTGTTTACGTATTTAACGCAAGGAGTGCTATCTGGCTTCATTGCAAACCAGGATTTTTTTAAATCTTGGGGGAACATGTTGGGACACCTGGACATTTGTTGTGAAAAGGGGCTGATCCGGGACATCTGGTCAGCCTATGTCTTTAAGAAAAGTGGTTAAAATACCAAATAACCAAAAATATGCAATACAGGAAATGTATGTACAGTAATTACAGCTTAGCAAGCTTTAACAGGCATATAATTATTTAATTTGGGGTGACATGAAGTTGTTCAGACAAGTTAGCTAGAATGTTAAAATACCTGTTTAAGTTTTGGGACACATGTAATGTTCATGTGGTACAGTACTGCTTGAGAAGTTCTTCATCTATGAGTGTGACGTTAATCAGTATGGCTACACTAATAGATTGGATGGCTTTTAAAAAGTGTTTTACTACTCAGGTATTTAGCACTTAATAAATACAGTGAGATTTCATTTAAAATTTGTATTGGAAAAAGGCCATATGAGCTATAATTAGCTCGTTTACAACGGTGTCCAACAGCAGCAAATTACAATCACATAAAACACACAGAATACACATTTCAAACTCTACACATCATACACACACACACAGGGCTTCTTCAGATAGTGGAACAACACATTTTCAAATTGAAGATGGGAAGTCTCTGATCGAAGTCCCATCGGCAATGCATTCCCATCTGAAACTGCAGCAAAAGCAAAAGATTTCCTTCCAGTAGCACTTTTGCCAACGGTATTTGAAAATATTTGGTACCACACACATTTCGTAAGCTGTAATCACAGGTAAACTCCTGGAATAGATTACTCAAATAAATAGGCAGTTTGTTAAACACCCCTTTAAAAAGAATCTGATTCCAGTGAAAGGTCCTTCTATTATCAGGTGACAACAAGTTTAGCCTGGAATACCAGGTACAGTGATGTTCTAAAGGAGTGCTCTGAAGAACAAATCTACAAATCCTGTTAAACATTGTATCAATCTTCTCCAGCGACTCTTACTAGCAGTCATATCACATCATTGTAGTCCAGAATAGGAAACTAAAGTTGCTTAGCTCATTTAAACCTTGATTTAAAATGTAAGCAATGACGCTGGCCATACAACAATCCCAAGCTAACTTCAGAATCCATATGATAATTGTTTTCCTTTTGCATGGCAATAGCAAACATTAAAATAATATATGTTTGGAGTCCAAGCAAAAACATGACCCGATCAGCTTGGGCTTAATAGAGGATCATTTAGAATGGCCTAGTAACCCTTAACCCTCTCCATAACCTCAGCCTTCAGTCAATGGTTGCTATATTTTGGCTTGGGACCCTACATTTTGTAGATGGTATGAATACATGTGATTTATTTTTTCAACTTTGTGCAGCTTCTTCAACTAAATGTATATACTGCTGTGCAAGTCTTAGACATGTTGCATTTTTCTACTCTGATGCATTATGAGTATCAACAATTTACTCAAAGCCTCCACTAGTGTTTCTACTATTATAACAACCTTGACTTGCATAAAGAAGGAAACACATTGAGTGAAATAGCTTGCATCACTTGATTTTCAAGGTGTGGTATCTGAAGCATAGTCAACAAGTACAGAGAAACATCATCTGTAATTGACAAACCCAGGAGTGGAATACCCAAAAAGCTGTCTAACAAGGATGAGCAATATCCTTAAGGAATAGAAAGAAGACAAGCGTTGAATTGACAACGCTGTCCATTAAATCAACTGTACGAAGGTCACTCTTGAAATCAGGACTTAAAGGATGTGTTGCAGTAATAATATCTCTGTTAAGAAAAGAGAACAAGACTAAAAGGCTAAAATATGCACAAGAACACAGCAATTGGACTATGGAACAATGGTCAAAGGTACTTTGGACTGTTGCTGGATGGACAACAACACCTGTGCCTTCTGCCAGTTCTGTTGTCAATTCAACATGTGTCTTCTTTCTATTCCTTAAGGATATTATCTTCAAGTATTGCTCATCCTTGTAGACAGCTTTTTGGGTATTCCACTCCTGGGTTTGTCAATTGCAGATGGTGTTTCTCTGTACTTGTTGATTATGCTTCGGATACCACACCTTGAAAATTGAGTGATGCAAGCTATTTCACTCAATGTTTTTCCTTCTTTATGCAAGTCAAGGTTGTTATAATAGTAAAAAATGTTGATGCTCATAATGCATCAGAGTAGAAAAATGCAACATGTCTAAGACTTTTGCACTGCAGTGTATACCAGACAGAGCTTTCAGTAATAAGAATTAAAACTGATAAATAAATACAGCGGGCTGCTGTTTAAACAGAATACATACTGTAATAACCTGGCCAACCCATTATGGTCATTGCATTGGTGTCAATAGAAACAAAAGGCACTGCACACAATAAATTTAGGGCTAAACCCAGATTAAAGATCACTGGGGAATCATTTAACCTGTCTATGAAGTGGAAAGCTTAGTCACTGAGGCTGTTTATCACCTTTCAGTAACATTACATTCAGTCAAACACCAAAATATCTCCTGTCATGACGTATGGATTTGTTTTCATAAAGCTTTCAAAATCAGACTAAAGTTAAGTTCTTTAAATGTAAATTATTCCAAAAACATGCAACATGGAATGTAAGAATAATCCTGCTGGATTATTGACATATTTAGCAAAAGCCTTTCATTTTATCAGACAGTATGTCTGTCATAAAATTAACATTCAAAATAAAATTCACTAACTGTATCATCAAATTAAGTACAATTACAATTATTGTTACTTTAAAATGTCCTCAATGAGTTACTCTGCTACCAGACTGATTTCATGTCTTTATCTTTACTTTAAGATAAGGTCACACTATGATATGACATTCACAGGATGTTATAAAAACACACTCTAAGAAGCTGCACTTGTCACAATCAGTGCTGACAGTTACGGTATATAAGGGTATATTTAAGACTACAGTGATCACAGGTTACACATTAGTTTAAGGATCCACTAGGATCTACAAGCATGTTATTAAAGGTTAATTTATGTTCAGTGTGTCAGGCTGTTATTAACCCAGAACAGATTATTTTACTCAAGACATATATAGATAAAAAGAAAGATACTATAGGTATACTAGTAGTAAAATACAATTCATTTGAGTTTCAGAGGTCAGATTCTTCCTATCTGTCTGTCCTTCTCTTCATCCGTTAACATCAAAATGCAATGTGTTCCACCATTGGAATAATGGCATTACTGTCCCCATTAATCTAGCACCCTGTAAAAGAAAAAGCAAACATATTGTACACTTCACCAGATTATTTTGCTAAACTACATTAGGACAGGATTACTTGTGAAATCGTCCCATTGCCTAACTGCACACAAAACTATTTATTTGCCAACCTGGTTTAATACAAACAAGCAAAAAAGTCCTCATGGCATAATCATGCTTAGTAAAATTTGAACATATCCAGCCTGTGTGGAAAACACATTATATTTCCTCCGTCATCTCAGGATGCATGGTTTAAGGGTGGAGTACTATCTCAAGAGCTACACTGTTTGCTAGTTCCGTTACCCGTTCACTCCACTAGGCGGCAGCACTGAGCAGATAGCATACTGCAAAACTAAACATAAATTAAACCAGTAGATGGTAGCGCTGAGCAATCTTCCTTTTCTTGAATGTGTTTACAGACCCGTGCATTAGTTCAAAACAGCCCTACTGTCAGTGTCCTAAACAGTGTGAAATGACCTTTAGCCTACAAATACAGAGCCGTTATGTAAATTTCATTGGTCAATCTGTCAGCTGCAGTACAGTATGTGGGGAAGCTATTCAGTGAGCACCATAACTCCTGGCTTCAACCAACATTGCTGTTAAAATCTTTCTTGTCCTCCAAATCCTCCAAACCTCAAATCATAGTGTCTGCTTTATAAGGGCTGTATACCTGCCTGGGTTTGGCTTCACCCTGGCGTGGGGGATGTTCTGCTGATATACTGTGGGGTCTCTTGATTACTCTGGAACGAATGCCAGTTTACCGAAGTGTTGCTGTGGATCAAGTCTGCCTTTCAATGCTTTACTTGTACCCTGATGACAATTGCTACTTCCAGATGAGAATGCACCTGTCCACCAGGCCTGGATCTCAACCCAATAAAGCATGCTTGGGATGAACTTGAACGACATATACAGAACAGCATTACTCTCTGCACCATATACAGAACAGCATTACTCTCTGCACCGTATACAGAACAGCATTACTCTCTGCACCGTATACAGAACAGCATTACTCTCTGCACCGTATACAGAACAGCATTACTCTCTGCACCATATACAGAACAGCATTACTCTCTGCACCGTATACAGAACAGCATTACTCTCTGCACCGTATACAGAACAGCATTACTCTCTGCACCGTATACAGAACAGCATTACTCTCTGCACCATATACAGAACAGCATTACTCTCTGCACCGTATACAGAACAGCATTACTCTGCACCATATACAGAACAGCATTACTCTCTACACTGTATACAGCACAGTATTACTCTCTGCACCGTATACAGAACAGCATTACTCTCTGCACCGTATACAGAACAGCATTACTCTCTGCACCGTTTGCGGGAAATAAATGTCTGAATGTATTTCCATCCCTTAAGACACCTTCCAGCACCTTTTGGAGTCTACAACACGTCTGGTGAAGGCTGTGATCAGGGCCCAACCCAATATAAGGTCAATATCCAAATAAAGAGGCCAACAAGTGTATGTCTCTTGAGTGAATTTCTGTCTTTGCTTAGGGGCCACAATATTGGTATTCTGCAAGAAGCTTTATTCAGTTGGTGTGTGCTATTTTGTTTTTTGGAACAGACATGCACTAACAGTATAGGTTTTTAGGCCTGTACTCAAATATGCCACTAGAGGACTTGTTGCTCCATTAAAAGAATACCGCATGGCACATTACCACATTCAAGAATTTTCCAACAGCATTCTCAACTTTTTATTGAAAGGTTCGACAACAACCAACATTTTTTTCTTTTAAGTCATAGTTTGAATGGCAAAAAGAAAAACAACAATAAACATAAGTACTGTTTTTATTGCCTAATGTCTTCTGAGTAAAAAAAGATTCAAATGAAACTCCTTTGAATAGCTAGGAGGGTTTTACAAATGTCACAGTTATGCCCAGTGAAGAATGACTGCATTGTTAGCATGTCTAGAAAACACCAAACAATCAAGAATGAAGTTCATTGACACTATTGATAATATTGTCTGACAAAGAGATCTGTAAGCAGGAGAAGCATACACTGACTCCCCCAACCACAGACTACACCACTGGGATACAGTCTGTCCCGCTGCCTGCTAGCCACAAAACAAGTGCCCTTGTATTGTGAATGCCTTGCAGTGTTCCTGTAGTGAAGGTTAACGGTGGTTCCTCTCCTGAACACCCATGTATGTTGTACGTTATTGTCCCCAGATGATTACACTGAAACATGTTCATTAAGGGTCCAGTTAATAACTATAGCTTTTAGTCCTAACCTGAGCATGAAGCTTGTGTAACCAGTACAATGTACCATGTTATCCATTCTCCTTTTTGACCTATTTTCATGTAGTCTATAGACCTTCATATGAAATAACCAGTTTTAAAAAGAATATTCTGTGCCTGCCCCTTATACCTTAGGTTTAAAACATTCACATTATTCCTGTTGACTTTTAGGAAGAACATATTTTCAAAATTAATAAAAAGGGTATTTCATCTCACCAGACTAAATAACATGTTACAGTACTGTATATAGTACTGATACTGTGGGGATGGTTTAAACAAGACAACAGTTACCTGCAGTTATTATCAGCAGTCATTTGTGATACAATTGATGTCAACAATGATGGATTTAAATACCACCACTTTCAATTATGAAATTCAGACTAAACTAAACCTGCCGTTTTAAAAACAAAAATACAGTTACGAGACTCACAGAGAAGCTGCCGTCTGGGTTTGACTTTAACTTGACACATTTTTTTAGCAGCAAATTATTATAAAGAGTTGGACGATTTACTCCTATTTGAATGCTTTAGGTAGTTTTAGACACAATTCTAAGAACCCTGAAAAGTAAATTATTTCCATAAGAACAGAATGCGGCTGTGAATATTTATTTTGCTTTACATGTAATAGATTTAAAACTCTATTAATTAAAGGAATGCACACAGAGCGCAGCGTCGCAGCTGACAAAGCGAGCCTGAAACAGAGAGTGAATGGGGCAGAAGTGTGAAGGGTAAGTGGAGGCAATTGTGTTCATAAACCAGTAAAGAAACCAGGAAAGGGTTATGTGTAAATTGTATTTCTCCCTGAAACTTTCCTGCCAACAATTATGATTGATCAAAAGTACCTGGAGAAGTCACAATAAAGAGGAGACTTGTTTCAACTTTCAAGCGTGTTTCTGCTTCTTGTGGGCATATATTCACCTTCTATATGATACAGTACACAGTAGACCCCGACTCACAACTCTACCTTTGTATTAGCAGCAGGGATGTTTATCACTGATATACATGTTGGACTATTGCTTCCTTGACTGTTTAGCACCCTACTTAATTACTAACCCTTAGGGTCCTGAGATTAAGAGTGTGGCCATCGAGGCAGTGCTTTTTTATTTGTTTTTCATTCCAAGTCATTATTACAAATGGCACAGGAAGCAGGGCCAGTGGGTGTGTTTGGTAATTCAGTGTAAATAGATTCAGGACCGTGGGTAGGTGTATTCTTACACAGTGAGTGGGTGTGTTTGGTAATTCAGTGTAAATAGATTCAGTCATTAATATTAATTGGATGAGCATTGATGGGCTGAATACATTTCTGGTGTATGGCAGAATAATATGTCCAGAGATTAAAGAAAAAAAAAACAAAAGAAGACATCTAACCAAAATATTTAGATTGAAAGCAGTTTATAAGTAATATAAGGGGCCAAGTTAGTTTTTAACATTAGTTTTATGTTTAGCGAGCAGGGCTCGAGTATCCCTGTGAAGCATTTCATCAGTAAACAGTGATGTCATCAGTCTGCTTTATTTACCATTCCGTTATTGAGTAATAACAGAACAGAACACCATGGGTAGTATGGCAAGCCAAATTATCATTCAGAGATATCTCAAATTGAATTACAGATATCTTTAATTGTACATTTTTTAAGATATTTAAAATTAATTTAAAGATATCTATAAATCAATTAGATATATCTGTAAATCAATTAGATATATCTAAAAATGAAATAAAGATATCTCAGATTGATTTACAGATATCTTTAAATGCTATGGAAACCATGTGGATTTTGCTAGCATGGTACGCCAAAATGTAATTTAGAGATATCTTAAAATGAGGGTTTTAAAGATATCTCTAAATCATTTGAAGATATCTCTAAATGACTTCCTGTTCATTTAAAGATATCGATACATCATTTTAAGATATCTTGAAATAACTTCCTTTATTTTTAGATATCTTCAATTATTTAGAGATATCTCTAAATGAACAGGAAACCATTTTAAGATATCTAAAATTGAATTTTAGATATCTTTAAATGATTTAAAGATATCTCAAAATGCATTCTAGATACATCATTTAAAGCTCCATTAGAGATGTCTAAAATCAATTTAAGATATCTCTAAATGTATTTTAGATATCTTAAAATGATTTAGATATATCTTTAAATATTTAGAGATATCTCTGAATGAATTTGAAGTATCTCTAAATGATAGTTTGGCTTGCATTGTATAACTTAAAAACTTACACAAAAAGGCTGTTCATTGTTTTGCTTATTAAAATAAGTTAGTTAAAATAATCTCTTTATGCACTAATCAGAAAGGTCAGCTGAAACCTGTTCAGCAACCATTTGTGATCTCCAAGTCAATTATATCATTAAAATGGGGTAAGGCACTTTATATTAGCTTTTATTGGTTTATATTGTAGTTAAGAGGAATACTGTAAATGTAAATGTGTTAGTAAACTAGTTTTAACAGTTAAAAAAATAAAATAAAGCATTACCCTTTTCTGTACTGGTAAGCTTTTAGAATGTACTTTTACTGAGCTGATAATTTCACATTGCACACAGACAGCTCTTTATATTAAAATTGTATCAAAGGGCAGAGAAATCTAATTAGCCAGGGTTCACTGTAGACTGACCAATCATGAGCTTCATTAACAATGAGACTGATCGCCAAATCCTGACTGCCAGAGAAAGGTTTGTGGTATGATTATAGCTGTGGGATGTTCTATATCAGTTAGCTTTTTGCTCTAACACATTCAAAATATTTCACAACACAATGATCGCCTTGCTTGATATGAAGTGAAGCGATTCCATGGATCAGAGAGTGTAAATAAAGTGTCTGCAAGACCTTCTATCGTATCTTGCTGATGGGTATTTAGATTGTACACTGTGCAATGAAATAAGGTGTATTTGAGATGGACGTTGAGGTTCTTAGTAGGTTTCTTTGAAGTTCCTCTTGCTGTAGCGACAGCTTTACATAAGCAGCTCTCAACTAAACGTTATCTCAGAAACAAATATTTAAATGGATCTGTCTAAAAATGATGGCATGCACTAATATATCTGGAGCAGGATGAGACTAAATCTCAGATGTGGGTCCCCAGCCAGGATCGGAAGCATGGTGCAAGCTTCATCTGAACCATACTTGTGAGCTTGCCATAACCCTGCCTTAGAAGGGCCATCCTATTAAGGGGTGCAATTTTTGGCCTCTCTTTGAACATAAGAACATCAGAAAATGTACGAATGACAGGAGGCTATTTGACCCATCTCAGCTCAAACAGTTCAGAGTAACTGATTGGTCTTAAAACTTCATCAAATTGGGTCTTGAAGGATCCAAAGTGATTCTGTCTCAACAACATGACTAGGTAACTCATTCCATATCCTCAGCACTGTGTGGAAGAACTGTCTCCTTTCCTCTGTCCTATTCTGTCTCCACTTAATTTCCAACAGTGTCCTCTGCTCCTGGTTTCTGTACATTTTGTAGCGTACAGTATACTGTATAGAGGGGTCGCATTTGATTAAATTCTGTATTGTATCCAATATTTCTAAAAGGTTTTTTTTAAAACTGATAGAAATACATAAATTCATAGTTAAGATTTTGAATGGCACAATCTTGCTTTAAGGCCACATCAGTAAAAAGACCACCTCTTGATTTACTATTGACAGTAACATAAGGCCACCCCTGAATTCAGCAGTCCCAAACCTATCAAGGCACTATTAAATGACCGCTCTAACAAGACCTGCATGCTGTAAAATGGCCACGTTTCTCTGAAAACTTGGATGACTGGCACATCTGATTTAGATTAAAAATATGAGACAATAAAACAGTTTGCATTGAAAAAACTAAAATAAGTAGTAAAATGTTTTGACAGCAGGTATGCACCTTCAGTACAAGTAGCAGCAATGTTGGGCTCCTGACCGGCTTCAGTAGCTTGGCTCTGCTACATAAATGAACTTAGTTCATTAAAGGCAATGCAGTATGACAGAATACCATTCTGTTGTAAAGTTATGTTATGATCTTTTATTAACAATGACACAAATAATGAACAAGTCTCAAAAAGAATACAATATTACATGTTTAATCTTTTTGTAATGAATTTTAATAGCACAAAAACAATTTCACTATACAAATAATATTCTTCTTATCATCATTGTGTTATAGTTGGAATGCACAAATAATGTATTTAAATAAATATATATACAATAGGTGCAGGATGTTCTTCTACAGAGTTCTCTGTGGTGGCTGCATGCAGTGTTTCTCTTTGGAAGTCTGGCTGCATTTGGCTGTCAGTGCTCTAGCGTGAAATGTAAGGTGATAATGTAGACACAATGAAGAGCGTGGTTTCATCACCACATGGAAGGGTCTTCATATCTGCAAAACAAATAAACATACAACTGATAAATGCAAACAAGGTAACACTTTACATGAAATGTCTCTAATAATAATAATAATAATAATAATAATAATAATAATAATAATAATGACAACATTTTATAAAGTTGCATTTATGATGATCTTCATTTCATAAACCTATTTACTGATCTGAGGAGGGTTTTTTTCAGCCTTTAGAAATTACTGAGTACAATCTTTATCAAGGCTTTACTATGCTTTTTGCAAAACTTATAACACAGTAAACTTTTATAGGAGTAAAACCTTACCAATGTGTGTGTCTCTCTCAAGTGTAATTTTGTCTTGAAAAGAAGTTAAAATGACAGGTCCTAATTTAATATTGAAATAGTGTCAGTATTTAGATTCACCACTATCAGTTGAATAGACCTCAACTCAATGTGTATCAAAGTGACAGAATGCCCATTTTGATGAACACTGGCCTATTTGTTCTCGAGTGAGGAGTAACCTAGCTGGACTGACCCCAGTGCATTTCTCCAGGTTTTTCTTGTTTACCTTGGTCTTGGAATTCTTTCCGTACTTTCCCTCCACAGAAGGTCGGAAAATAGAGTCTCAGGACTGGACCTCTTCCCATACCTGGAGAAAGATAACGGGAATATGCTAGCAATGCTATAGACAAACACCCAGGTACTTCAACAACCAATTAGAATTCACAATAATAGACCATAGTGGAGAAACTACTTCAGCTGTTCATTTGTGAGCAGTGATGTCATGTCTTTCAATTGTATCATTTAGGAATATAGGAGAGAAATGTAAAAATGCAGGCTTCTGCTAGTCTTTTCATTGCCTCTTGTTTGTCAGCAAAAGAGGAGCTGACTGACAATTATACATCCACTATATAGTCTCATTATCTATAGTCTACACAGTAAAACGGAACTGGCAAAATCATCTGAGCTGACACCCAGTTTGATTACTGGATAGCGCAGTTATATTTCAATTGTGGAAAATGCATTTGTGGTACTAAAATGATCAGGTGCATCCAATCCGGTCCATCTGGTTAGTCTGGTTACCTGGTTGAGGTAAACTGTTTTCCCTTAATGGATGGATTGATATCTTACAGCAAGTAAAAGAATGACAGACTCATTTACAGGTTAAATGTGCCCGTTTTTAATTGAATTAATGTATGGTAAACTCTGTGACACAAGATCCAATGCCCTATTCACGCTACCATTACAATGTGTGATTATCACATGTTGAAACCCTAATTGGGAATGAATAAGATCAATTGTTTAGAATCTCAATTGAGTACACTTAAATACAACTGAATAAAGTGGTTCTGCAGTGCAGTTGCTTTCACACAAGAGTTCCAGAAGCTTTTGCAATTCCAATTTCAAAAGCCATTAAACACAGTCTTCTAATAAGAAAAACAGTTTCAGGAAAAAAAAAAGAACATTCTCATTTAAATTTCAGATAGCAGCTTTAAGCCTATGCACTAACTGACCCAATAAGGTAACCGCGGGTATTTAAAAACGATAAGCCCAATGTGTATTGTAAAATGTACAAATTATTAACATATGCACATTTTATTACATATGTATTATTCAAGATACACGTTTATCCTGTGATTTAGGAGATGTTACAAAATAGAAAGGTACTTATTTCAATTAATATTACACTTGAAGTTTAAGGGTGCTTTACAAAGGTACTGTATACCGTAGATTTCAGGCTATTTGGTAAGCTTGCATTGCACATATATATATATATTGACTATGACTGGGGTCTTTGGAGTATACAGCTACAGTAAGTAAGGTATGGAATAAAAATGCATTAACAATGATGGAAATGTTATAAAATGTCTGCTAATAATAACTGAACTAGTTGACATATGGCTGGGCATGCCAGTTAAAAACTCATGTCAATCATTTAATGCATAAATGGTAGCAACATCTAGCTATATTTAACCATTCACTTTTCTTGTCAATTAATAATTTATTTAAGATTATTTTTTAATATACTGCAAATATTATGTACTGATTTCAATTTGTTTAATCTTTTAGTACAGCCTAATTGGGTTTACTTTAATGTATACACAATTATTGTTAATTTATAAAAATGTGGGGAAAATTGTTTTTATTATAATAATAATAATAATAATAATAATAATAATAATAATAATAATAATAATAATAATAATATTCATGCATCTCAAATACATATTTGTTGTACTACTAAAGATTGTAATTTATGTTGAATAAATATATGTACAGTGAATATTTCTTAAAGATAACAAAACGGTAGATTTACTGGGTCCTTTTCGCAAAACATCTAAGTACTGTTTTAATTAATGTTTTGTTAATGACTATTTTTTAAAGCCCATTTAAATTATTTTAAATTTAGTGCGTATATTAGTCATGTATATCCTTGTCTTCCCTTTACCTGTGTATAATCTGAAGTTAATTCAAATGCGGTCGGATATTCCCGATCAGCGCCCTTACCTCTGCCGCGTGATAAGATTGATGTAGTGTCTCAGAGCTGAGTAATACTTGGCCAAGTCTTCGGCGGGCGCGTCTTCTCCCGGATTGTCGGGTTTCGACGGGTAGGCATCCGCAAGCGTTCCGATACAGATCAAAGTGCAGAAGGCGAAAGCCACGGTAGCCAGCCACAACCCCAGGTTAGAACGCATCTTTAGGAGGTAACAGAGCACAAAAGAAAACAAAATTAACAAATGAAAACGAAGAGTTAAAGCAACAGAAAGGGGAGAGACTACCACAGATAATAGTGGTGTTCCTACACAAGGAGAGTATGTCAGTAAATAATGTCTCGTATTGTTTAATACGTTTTGTTCCTTAAGTTTTCAATACCATTTTTGATTTTCAGAATAACTGGCACCACTTCCTTTTCAAGAAACGGAATGTAAAATACAGACATTTTACTATTACATATATACACAGACGTTGTCTCGTGCCACTGGAACATAGCAACTCATCTACAATATAGACTACTGTAAAATTCACCTGCGACTTAATCTCTCCTGTGTGGTAGTGTCAGTCGATTCTATTCCGAAACAAGACGAATGGAATAGAAACATGTCTAAAACAGCAAATACATGCGCGTTAACTAGAGGGAGATATGAGAAATCGGTGTACTCACATTCAGTTATGTTGATAGAGATGGTTGCCTCTCTTCTGCGCGGTATTAGGGTACCGATATAAGGTCCTATGTGTTCTCTGACCACATTCTGCCATTCTTTGGTTTTTATATGCGAGTCTCTTAATAAAAGGAGGGGGGACTCTGTCCCAATCACGCTTCATTGAGCACAATTCTCTTATCACATTCCAGCATAAGGGAAATATACGTCAGAGAATGAGCTGTCACCTAAAACAACGATAAAGGTTAGATACAAGTGACTGCTTTCCTTCAGAAATGAGACACGTGTTGCATTCACTTCTAAATACATGCGTTTTGCTCCAAGTAGTAGTTAAAACAGAATTACTAAAATGAGAATAGTGTACTCGATTTGCGCCACACTAAAACAAAACATACAAAACACACTTTTAAAACGTTTCTACATTTAAAATATGTATTGCTGTTTTATATCAGAATATTCCAAGCAGCCATTCCTGGCTTAAATCTGTAGCGTCCAACTCTCTTTTTTATTTTTTAATATGTGATTCTTCAGTGTATGTTTACGACATTCTTCAAAGTTTGGTCTCATGTTCACTGAATCAAATTGGAATCCATGTTTCATTACGTCCCGTCCCCATCAGTCAGTGTGTAAGAAACAAAAAATTATATTTACATTTACATTTAAAACAACATACCATTCACACCTCTTGAAAACACAAGAAGCCAGTTTCTGCAGCAGTAAAACATTATGATTGCCATCTGTCCACAATCTTATAGCCTCGGGAAGCCCTTACTATTTTCATCAAATTATTTTAACATTAAACTGGATACACATATACAGCGTACATAGATTTAAAACATATCGAATACAGTTTAACCATTTCATGCATGGCGACCTATAAAAAAAACGGATAAAAAACCCTTCTAGTCTTTATATTGGGACATATGGAATACGTAAGTGCACGGTGACCTCAGATGAGGATGTAATTGGGAAAACAAATGAAAAATATATTTAATATGCGTGCAAAACAATTGTTTCAGCTATTTTCAATATTTCAAGCATGAAATGGTAAAAAAGCTCCATTATAGTGAATTCTACACATTTAAATGTTTCTAGTGAATGTCCACTGTACAGTATGTGCTCTATACCAATGCTATTGTATCTGTGACTTACACCAGTTAGGTTTCAGAGGCCAATCAGTTAAAGTGAGTTGCTGTGGAGGTGAGATAACGATTGAAATCTAAAGTGTAGCACAGGTCTCCTGGCTGCCCATGTAACAATTTCATATATGAACACACATAAATCAGAATTGAAGCTTCAGTAATACGTGATTGTGACAGGTGCAGCACAGCAGACTTTATTTTCAATGCCCACAAGATGAATTCCAGCCAGTTAGAGAAAAACATGTTACCAAATTATAGTACCAAAAAAGTGTGTGTGTGTGTGTGTGCGTGAGTGTGTGTGTGAGTGTGTGTGCGTGTGTGCGTGAGTGTGTGTGTGTGCTATATTTTATTTTGTCACTAATTTCCTTGGCAAAACAGGCAGATATGACCATATATATATATATATATATATAAAGAGAGAGAGAGAGAGAGAGAGAGAGAGAGAGAGAGAGAGAGAGAGAGAGAGAGATGTTTATGCTTATGCTTATGGACAAGTCTGTAATATGTTGTGCTTCACATTTGATCTTAAATAGGGTCTGGGTAACACATGATCTATACATTCTTCTGCAGTATATATTATATTATGTACATATACATTTGGATGTTCCTGGTATTGGTTAAATGCAGAACAGCTCAAATTACACTGTGACTATATTAAACCAGTTTGGCTATGTGTTAAGGGAACTTTATGTAAGTTTATAATGACCCTGTTAATTCAAATGCTTCTTCTCTGTTCCTATAAAATTAGCAAAATGAAAACTATTTGACTTGATCATATAATTCATTTCTGAAATGAAGTAGGAGTTCACACACTCTGATTTAAATGTATATTAAGCAATTCGGATTTGGCTTTCTGGTCTAGAAAGTTAATATTCATGCATTACATCCCAAATACAGACTTTAAAGGCTTTGATGAAAGCTGTGGTGTTTATGTAAAGAGGATTCGGTGCATGGCAAGATGCATTTAAGATGCTCTCGACTGGTGTTCATTAATGTAGCCACCAAAACGAGCATACCTGGAGCTGCATGTGTATACAGTGTTCATGGCATCATTTTAGTTGATGTTAGTCAATGCATCAGATTTATTTCTATTTAGGAGCATTTTTTTCAGTCATTCTGCTGTACATAATGGTTCTTTAACAAAAAAGGTTCCAGAAAGAGAATGAATAAAATATAATTTTTTTACCTCTATGCACCAGCAAATGAAACCTTTGTCTATTTATTTTCTAAAAACCATCACATTTTATCAAAAGGCATGCTTTTTACAGGAACTTTGTGTGTGGAAGTCAATAACATTTATTTTTAAAGTACATTTCCAGAACTGCAATGGCCACATTAAACCTCTTGACAGACCCCTTTATGTAAGCTCTATAGTCCAGCACAGTGATCCACAAAGTATGCTGAAGTTTTAGGAACTGGAATAGGTAACAAGCATCTGATTTTGATCAGTCATTTTTACAATTTGTCATGTTTGCTCTTTTCAAGGAAACTTTCACATTCAAGTGTTATGTTAAAAAGTCAGTTGAATTCTGAATTGAGTAAAGCAGGAACAGTTAAACTGTCTGACAGAATGAAGATACTGTAGGCAGATAGCACACTCAGTGGCAGCTGATTTGCACATTGTCTAATTGTCTTCTGTCAAGCTTTAAATACTTGTATATGTGTGGTGTGAAAATGTGTTACCAACTTACTTTATCCAAACGGAGGATGTTTTGACTGCACTATTGAAACAAGCACAGTTCAAGATCAGAAAATGATTCACAGTGAAGCTGTGATGCGCCAAGTCTCCAGCAGGTGGCTTAGAGGTGCAATTATACTATTGTTTTCTATATAAATTAAAATACAGTCATATCATAGCAATACTGATGCTGTAGTATAACATTCTAAAATCCTTTCTCACACATACACTGTGTTATATTGTATACAATCGAAACACAATAAAAATACATTTACTAAAGAAATGTGTGTTACATCTGCATATATACAGTATAGGTACAAAAACCTATTAAGGTTGTAAAACTTGTATTTTATTGAATTCCAGGTTTCGTTTTATTACCTTTACCTGATGAAGGAACAACATAGATCTACATGAAACAGACCGATGTGCTACTGTCTTCTGTTGCATATTACAGGATGTTGTAGTACTTAAGTGTGTTCTTTTTAGGTAAACATTCTAACTTCTTTTTTAATTACAGCTTTGTTTTCTCTACTCCAACTATTGAATTCAATTTAACATCTGCATGTATGTTTATTATAAACTCCTTCAAGTGCGTGCCTCTAATGATGCCACTTCATTTTCCAATTCCCATTCACAGCCTTTATTCTAAACATCATATAGTCACACTGAAATTATGCTTTTTTATCTCAGTCAAGAACTGACATTCACTTAAGTGCTTCGATTGTAAACAAGAAATGAAATTGCCTTTAACGGAATGCTCTTGCTGTGTACTGTCAACTTCCCACATTTGTGTTGATGATACATTTTTAATATGATTCACACAGGAAAAAAAATAAAAAAATACATGAAAACACTGACCAGAAAAGAAGATGCAGCATTTGAAAAAAAAAAAACATGATCATTTATCAAGCCATTTCTGTCAGAAACAAAAGCCGCTGTTTTTTGATATGCTGCATAAATAATACTGCAGCGACTGCACAGCAACAAATAGCAGAACAGCAGATACATAGGAGGCTGTGTGGTCCAGTGGTTAAAGAAAAGGGCTTGTACCCAGAAGGTCCCTGGTTCAAATCCCACCTCAGCCACTGATTAATTGTGTGACAACTCACTTAACCTCCTTGTGCTTCGTCTTTCGGGTGAGACATAATTGTAAGTGACTCTGCAGCTGATGCATAGTTCACACACCCTAGTCTCTGCAAGTCGCCTTGGATAAAGGTGTCTGCTAAATAAACAAATAATAATACACATGGTAATCAAACTGTATCCTGTGCTGATAACAGCTGTGTGTTTTTCAATGAATTTTAACAAGATATAAAGAACTCTTTGCACTTCTTTTAGTGGCCCTGAACAACTGGCATGATGTCAATATGTTCTCTTCATGGGCCCTGTAACCTTAACCAGGTATTTCTCAACAATACCAGTCTGTAGTTCAGGGGGTTATGGCTGTTTTAAAAGGGCAGCTACCAGCAGTAAAACAAGTGCTATCTGTTCCTGTAATAAAATAAGAAGAACGACCACGGTGGTTTATTTCTAGAGTTAAAACATTAGCCTTTAAATTCTTTGAGAAAATCAGATTGTTCAAACTGTTTCCAAAACAGACTACTTTAGCTATCACAACTGGTAGCTGATTTATAAAGAAAGCTAATTAAATAATGTATAGGCCTAAAAGGTAGCAAGAATACTTTTAAATAGGTAAATATATATCTCGCAGCCAAGGCTGTATTTTGTTCACGGTTATCACAGATTTTACCCATTGCCGTGTAATATGTAGTTCCTCGTGAAAATTCCCATTTCTGAAAGAATAGTGCAAACGTACATATTTATGTATCACTTAAAAATAAATAAGGCACCTTATTGATGCACTACCTGTTACACTGTTAGAAATAAAATATTAACAATACCTAGATGAGAAAAAACACCCCTTTAAAATTATGATGCAGCTGGGCAACCTTTGTATTGTTTAGTATCATTTGTAATAATTAATTAAAAAGATAACTTTCTTACTGAATATTATTGACATAATCCTAACATCTAGCCTCAGAGTGATTCTTGTGCCCTTTCTAGAAGTACAGACTTACTTTTTTTATCACCTCAGTCCATCAAACAGCCCCACTGCTACTGCTTGGAAGGAAAGTTACATTGACAATTGAGAGATATTAGTACAGTGCCTTGCATAAGTATTCACCTCCCTTGGACTTTTCCACATTTTGTAGTGTTACAACCTGGAATTAAATGGATTTAATTGGGGTTTTCACTTGAAAAAGTGTTAAGTATGTTGTGAATACTTATGGTTGCATAAGTATTCACCCCCCTGAGTCAATACTAGGTAGAAGCACCTTTGGTAGCAATTTACAGCTGTGAGTTTTTTTGGGTAAGTCTCTACCAGCTTTGCACATCTGGATCCTGCAATTTTTGCCCATTCTTCTCTGCAAAATTGCTCAAGCTCCGTCAAGTTGAATGGGGACCTTTGGTGAACAGCAATTTTCAACTCTTTCCACATATTCTCAATTGGATTGAGGTCCGGGCTTTGACTGGGCCACTCCAGGACATTGACCTTTTTGTTTTAAGCCACTCCAGTGTGGCTTTGGCTGTATGTTTGGGGTCATTGTCCCAAGTCCCAGGTCTCTTGCAGACTTCAGCAGGTTTTCCTCCAGGATTTCTCTGTAATTTGCTGCATCCATTTTGCCCTCTATCTTCACAAGCTTTCCAGGCCCTGACGCAGAGAAGCATCCCCATAGCATGATGCTGCCACCACCATGCTTCACGTTAGGGATGGTGCTCTCAGGATGATGTGCAGTGTTAGACTTGCGCCAAACATAGCTCTTAGCCTTTAGGCCAAAAACCTCTATTTTGGTCTCATCAGACCATAGAATCTTCTTCCACTTGGTCTCAGAGTCTCCCACATGACTTCTGGCAAACTCTAGCTGAGATTTGATGTGAATTTTTTTCAACAATGGCTTTCTTTTTGCCACTCTCCCATAAAGGTTTTGTGAAGCACCCGGGCTATTGTTGCCGTATGCACAGTGTCTCCTAGCTCAGCCATGGAAGACTGTAACTCCTTTAGAGTTGCCATAGGCCTCTTGTTGGCCTCCCTGACTAGTGCCCTTCTCGCCTGGATACTCAGTTTTTGAGGATGGTCTGTTCTAGACAGATTCACAGTTGTGCCATATTCTCTCCATTTCTTAATAATGGACTTTACTGTGCTCCGGGGGATATTCAATGCCTTGGAAATGTTCTTATATCCTACCCCAGATTGGTGCTTTTGAAGAACCTTATTCCGGATTTGCTTTGAATGTTCCTTCGTCTTCATGATGTAGTTTTTGTTAGGAAATGTACTAACCAACAGTGGGACCTCCCAGAGACAGGTGTATTTGTAACCTGAAATCATGTGAAACACCTTAATTGCACACAGGTGGACTCCATTCAACTAATTATGTGACTTCTAAAGACAATTAGTTGCACCAGAGCTTTATTTAGGTGTGTCATAGCAAAGGGGGTGAATACTTATGCAATCAACTATTTTCTGTTTTATATTTGTAATTAATTTAGAACAATTTATAGATTTTATTGTTCACTTTGACATTATGGACTTTTTTGTGTTGATCAGTGGCAAAAACTCCTAAATAAATCCATTTTGATTCCATGTTGTAACACAATAAAATGTGGAAAAGTCCAAGGGGGTGAATACTTTTGAGAGCCACTGTAGCTGCCTTAATCTATTTTGAATTAAAGCACATTGTTTAAAAAGTGAACTAAACAGACATTTTTATTTAAATTGCAATTTGATTTAAAAAAAGAATAAAAAGACCCCCTCCCCCCCCCCCCCCCCCCCACACACACAAATTAATAATCAGACCATTTACATAATGCACTTTAAATGAAAGCTGCTATCTGGCTTTCATTTGGGAGCACTTTTTTTGACACATACTTGATTTCACTAGGGGCTCTTGTACACTGACTGCATTTAGACACTTAACTATACTGGAGAGCATAAGCGTTTTCCAAAAAGTAGACATGAAAGATGATTATATATATATATATATAAAAAAAACACAAACTGCTTCTGGAATAAACGTCAACTAAAAATATTTTATATTTTCTTTCACAGTCCAATTACACATTTAAAATAACTCCTGTAAACTAAACTTTCTAAAATACCTTGTACTGTTTTAAATCATTAAAAAAAAAAAAAACAGTTTAATTGGTTACTGTGATGCATTACCATACCAGAGTATTGTAAAAAGAATAAAAAATAAATAAAAGCCAGCTAAAAATGGCTTTCATGAAAGATTACAAAAGGAATGAATGTTTCAAGATACTTAATTCAAAAGGAGAGATTTTAATGTGTTAAAATGAATGCATTGTTTGCAACAGAGGGACCAAGCAGTTTGTCAGATTAATCATGAATACAGTCACTATTTGTGGCAGAAACTACATTTTTAAAACGGACAATAAACAATAAAGATCTCATACAGAAAATGAATATACTGTATACAATGGTATCAAATCCCAAGGCCATACAGATTATGGTGTCCAGTTTAATAATTTAAACCTTATATAGTGCACTCTGTTTGATTCTTAAAAACAGACTGATATGATTACAATTAGCAAAAGCAGTTTAAATACAGTATACAAATGTCAATGGTGCTCAATTACTGAGGACAATACATCAAAACAATCAAAACAAGTCCTCGTGGGTAAGCAACTTGTTATATGATCACGATTATGTTTACTCAAGGCTGCAGAATCCTATTTTACTACAGTATACTTGAGAAGCGATTGTCTTGTGAGGGTGCCTAGTTTAACTGCCATGCAGTGTTATGTGTAATGGACTTTGAATTAAAATGACATTGCAGAACAGTATTTTACTGTCAGGACTACCACTGCATTTAAGCATCTGTGGTTTACTTATTTTCTGTTGCGATGCAAATCTCACAGTTTTTCATTAAGCTGAGATGTAAAGCTCTGCAATCCCCCCCCTGCCCCCCCCTCCTCACCGCGCCGCATTCCCACTCCCTCTACATGCATATCACACAATAACACTGCTGTACTCAGCATGTATTCAATGAATGTGTATTTTCTTTATTGAAACACATTTTCACTAAAAGGGAACACAAAAAAACATACCTGCACAATGCAGTGGTGCAATCACTGTTTAATTACAAACTTGTCCAGTGTTCCCTGCATCATTGCACGATCCACGCTGCGTACGTGCCTAATCACGTGAGATGTGATCAAATTCAAATAAAAAAACAGCTTCGTTGCACTTGATACAGTATCGTATTACATGCAGTCAGTTTCCCCCGAAATGATTCTTATAAGCGGATTGCTTGATTCTTACAAGCTGAGTATTTTACATTGGTTAGTATAGGAGTAATTTGGTCCCAGTGGTTCTGATCACTATATGCGGTTGATTCTTATATCGGTGATTCTTACAAACTGAGTGCACAGCATGACTGTATTTTAATTGCACTTAGTTAAGTGAATCTATAAATAAAACCATGACAGAAAACCCCATATGCACCAATATAGAGTTAAAACGTGTCTGTATTTATATATACACGGAAATATGTCAGCTGCTAGAAGAAGCACTGCACACCGACAGGAAAGTAAATCACTGTTTCAAAAAAACCTGTAGACCAAGAACTATTCATTAACCTGAGTGCCCTTTGCACAATACATTCCTACCTATCACTCATACCCCAGCTACACAACCATGACTTTGTGACAAATCAAATACAGGGGAGACTTGTTCCTGTGAACCAAGTTCTTCCACAAAATGTGTGACATTTGTTTTGACACTTAGCTTTACAGATGACTTGGTATACCTTACATTTGAAGAAATGTCAAAAGTTAATTTGTTTTCTGTGCAAGTGCTGGCTTGAAAAAGTGGTAATTCATATGAAGGGAGCGTTTGGTTTGCTTTCAAAGCCAGTGTGAGGGAAAGAAGTTCTAGAACTGTCTAGAGTTTTAAATTCTAGAGCTGTCACTGGTGTACTACATCTGGAAATAGTACAGCAGATTGATCAATGGACACATCTGGGGCAGGGGAGAGTGTAGCGTGCACGGGGGAAGGCAGCAGCAGGGCTGGTAGGTGACGTAATCACACACAAAGACATAAGCCCGATATACGCTCTTTGCAAGGGAGCCGGCTCCTTTGTACAGCGGTATCGGCGCTCTGCTTTAGTGCGAGAGGTCTCGAGTTCGCGTCCGCCCTCCGCCTGTGTGTGGATTGCCTCGCCCTTCGTTATGCGCCTGCCTGCCTTAACCAAGATCGCTACAATACTTTGTATTGAATAGGTGCACATTTTCTTTGCAATGTTATTGTGGGTTGCTAGGTGGAGGATGAAGTTTGGTATTCAGAATGTTTTGTAAATATTTTTAAAACATATTTTGGTTTGCAATCTTACCGGCAAGTAGGGGTGACTTTCGGCGCCGCCATCTTGGGGAGCACGCACGCGAGCACATAATGCTGGTTATAGACCAGAGTGCGCTCATGGACAGGCAATGTGGGAGACGTATGCCATTTGGTGGAGATGTTAACTGTGATATTGCATTGATGTGAGTGTGGGTATTCATGTATAGTTAAATACCAAGTGGAAGAATCCTAGCATTTAATTAATTACAATTAGGGCTTCTGTTTTTCAGGTTTTATTAATTGTATTTTTCGGTGCTTATTTTTGAGTTTTATGTAAATCGTTTTTTTTTCGGGGCTTTCGTTTTTGATGTACTGTATGAAATTAGTGTTTTCGGTTACTTTTCCAAAATATGTATAGTAGTAACGCGACAGTACTTGCACAGTTAAGCTGTACCTTCTTTCCATTGCTGTCTTCCACAACAAAATCCCCATGGTCTTGGACACATTTTTCTGGGGTTTTTGTGTGTACGCATTTTTGTACATTTTGCCACAATTCTGTTTTAAGTCCTCCGTATCTTAACTGTAATACAGCTTTAAATCCCGCTAACAAGCCTCCATCCTGATTGCAATCTTGTTTTAAATCTTGCTAGTGGAGTCTCCAATAGAAATGTAGGAATGTGCTGTCATTCAGTAGTTGGGGCGGGTTTAAAGTATTGAGGACGAATCAATGATAGATGCAAGTCAGGAAGGCGGGATGTTGCCCAGCAGCACTGGGGAATGTATTTATTATTATTATCTTTGTAGTAGGTTTTATTTTTTAATGGGAATAGGGTAAAGTCAACATGAATTGATTAACCATTTCCACAGTTTTTCCGGTGTTTATTGGCTATCCACCGATTTCATTTTCTTTTGTATCGGGGGTGTTTTATCTGTTAAAACCGACAATCAGAAGCCCTAATTATAATGTAGTTATGTCACCCTTATTGTAACTATGCTTTGGGGTTTAAAGGTGTAGTGGATTGACCTGGGGAGGGGCTAGTGATAAGGGTGGGAATATAAACCTGGAGAGAGCTCATTTGAGGAGAGGTTGAAAACTCCAGAGAGCCTGGAGTGTCTGAATAGTTGTGTGTTCAGGGAATATAATTGCTGTGTTATAGAGTCTGTTATTGGTTTGCCTTATTATTATTATTATTATTATTATTATTATTATTATTATTATTATTATTATTATTATTATTTTTAA
This sequence comes from Acipenser ruthenus, assembly GCF_902713425.1. Classification (NCBI taxonomy): domain Eukaryota; kingdom Metazoa; phylum Chordata; class Actinopteri; order Acipenseriformes; family Acipenseridae; genus Acipenser; species Acipenser ruthenus. Next base: position 7,225,742 of record NC_081191.1, read on the forward strand.
AGTTTATTTTGTTCATTTGTTCCTGTGTTTTAAACTGCCAATATGTTTTCACTGGAGGCCTTCACTAAAAGCTCTCTTCTGGCATTTTAACCTTGACTGGTTTGTGCTACCTGTATGACCACTTGACTTCACTTTCTTACAGTGTTCAAAAGACCATTGCAAGAAAATTAACTGTTAAGGGCAATAATATTATTGTAAAGCTCTCTACTGGTTTATAAAATGTTAAAAAGCTACAAGTAGAAATATTATTGCAGAAATCTGTGTTAGCCTAAATGAGAGACTCAGTGAACTATAAAACACTAATTCAATAACCTTGACAGGGCCTCTTGGAATGCGAATATAGCTAAGTTTCTTATCAGCAGTTGCAACTTAGGACAAGTAGGGTCTCTCGCTTTTTATTCGTATATGTAAAAGTACTGGGATTCTTATGGTACCAGAAAAATGTGTTTTAACACTAGAACCGCCCTGGTTATACCCATACCTAAAGCCTCCGTCGGCAGTCATTATGACAGTTAAATTTTACACAACATCAATATTAAAATGAAAGACAAACTATCGGATATAACTCAAAAGTTTTTTTCAAACACATCTGTGGCAGAGCAGGGCTCTGCCCTTAGAAATAATGGCGGGGAAGGAGTTAAATTCTCCTCCCTGCCCAGATTGATTGCTTTAGGTGGGAGCAATCAGTCAATTAATCATTCAATTAAGGACTCAGCCACCTGGCATAAAAGGAGGCCTCAGCCTCCCATTTAGGAGAGAGTTCTGGAAGGAGAAGAAGAGTGGTTTTTGTTTGTGCTGTGTTTTATTAGTTATTGAATCCAGTGAAGGCAACGCCCAGCCTGGAAGCCTTAATTTGTAAGTTTTGTTTTGTGTCTATTTTGTGTTTTGAAACCTTTTTGTTTGGCCCTCGTGCCTGTTTATTTTGTATTTTTGTTTATTAAAAAACTTTATTTTTGAACTTTAAAACTGTCTCTGAGTCTCAAACCTCTGCCAATCCTGTCACAACATCCTATCAAACATCTGCACAGCCGAAATGTTGTATTTAAATGAATAAACCATAAAAGGGTTTATTTTCAAACTTACCACATATAAAGCACTACTTCACAAAATGAAGAACTTCCTTATTTTCGTTATCCTGCCTTTCAAACGCCATCAGGATATTTAATATGTGTATACAACCGAGGCGAAACTTCCCGACAGAACAGGTGCTCTAACTAAACAACTGAGTGGAACTCCATGGTACAGGAACATATTGTATTAGTTTTAGAGAAAACCTCATATATACTTATCTTAGAAAAGTGGGAGATAGCCTGGTACCAAAAAGTATATTATTAATTTTAGAGATAAAGGTTTGTCTAACAAACCAGATGTTTTAGGCTTAATAAAGCCTTCTGATGCACGAAGAGATAGAAAAAGTCTTATAAATACTGGAGCAATATTTGCAATTATTTATTAGACCACTTTGGTAACACTGCTTGATCCATCTTTTGAAGAGCTCTGTGAAGCTGACTGCTGGTGTTGTACTCGGAGCATTCGTTTGGACGTCTGTCCTTTCTTTGTTTTGTTTTATATTTTAAGACTTGATTCACTGCAGGAGGGTAAGTATACTCTTGAATTTATATCTCACCTCTATTGCAGCATGATGCTTTTGGATATGATTATTAGCTTTAGAGATGTTGTTATATTGTATGCATTAGTGTAATTGAGTGCCTTGGCCTGCCTGAGGTGCGCAATGTAACCGTATTGCTTTATATATTATTAATGCTGTTAGTTTGCAAAGACACCAGACTGCTTGGACTGTCTATGAGCTAGGATTCGAAGTAGATCTGCGATCACCCAATCCATTTAAGCGTTAATAAACCGAAGGAGTAAATAAATACTCTGATTCGTTAAACTTTGAATACCTGTGTGTGATTGTTCTTGAATACCTGTTGTCTGGTTATGTGAAAATCTGTAAGCCAGTACACAAACAACGCACTATAGGGGTTTATGCAATCAATGTGTCCTCCTGTTGGCCTGCACTTATTGAATTAGAGAATTAAAGAAGTGCTGGAACGTGGCAGGTCCTCTGGGGTTCCTGCCCTGGTGACCAGATTCTATTTATCTTGTGTGACGCAGGCTCACTCTTTACTTGCGCTGATCTTACCAGAAATCGTTCTGAACTAATTGTTTGCAAGATGTCATGAGGAGTGAGTGCCAGCAACTACTGATAAAGTCAATAGGCCAGTTCAGAAAGGAAACATTATCATTCTTTAAAGCATTTTCCCCCAGCAATGTGATGTTTTCATTTCTAAAGTAATGATATTGGCTGATCTCATTCAGGACTAACATCAGTTATAGTACTGGTATGTTGAGTGAATCATGTTGTATTTAAAATGCTATGTAATTTAACTTCACCTTAAATTTCCAAATAGATTGTAATGTTAATCTGAATTATTGGTTTACTTAGTTTCATTCAAGTTCCGATCTATATTAGTATCAGGAAGATTTCTGAATTCATGGGATTGAGCCTTGTGTTTTGTGTGGATTTGTTTGTAATATTTTGGGAATATACTCATACTGAATAGGGCTTGTTAGTGTCTTCAGTGTATTTCTGTCTCTAAAAATATGAACACTTGGAACCAGGATCTCTAATGAACCTGAATTACCTTGCAAGGCATAGTTAATAACACAACAAATCGCTTTAAACTCCAGTTCATACAGATTTGTACTGACACTTTGTACAGTATATCTATATAGTAGATACATCTGCATTTCCGGTTTATTCCGAATTTTACCGAAAAATTACAGGATTTCTTTTTTTTTTTTTTTTAAACTTAACCTCGGTTTTTGCTGATTTATACCCGATTTTCTCTCTACCATTCAATATAGCATCCTAGGATACAGCAGGTGCGTTTAGATGTCAGAGGATCAAATACGTTCACACGTCGCACATTGGTTCTCTGCTCACAAACACATTATCACCTGATTCTGTTGTCTAATCAAAGTCTAATTATTGTGGCAAGTGCTGGGCGTAGTAACTCACTTGATCAAAAACTAAATTGAAATACTTGCACGGAAAAGTAATATTTTGAGTGGGTGAGGAATGGGGAAAAAACGTAAATCAGTTTATTATTCAAAAGAAAACGAATGTTTCGAAAAGCCAAATAGCAAAAGTGGGTCAGATGAGGCAGAGGATGCATAGCGTTGCAAATACTGCTGCGCTGAGGTACACGTTCACACTGACAGAATAAACGAGCGCACTGAATGTAAGCGACACATTAAACTAAAACAAGAACGTGAACTCAGAGACAAGCAATCCATTTCTGGGGCATTTACATGCGGTTTAATAAGAGAGAGTGCAGAATTGCTGTTAATGAGTTAGTCAGAGCGCTGTGCTTTGCTGGCACTGTTACACAGGGGTATGTATTGGTGATTTCGTGCGACATCAGCTGAAACACTACCAAACGCCGACAATCATAATCGTAAATATTTGACAGAAAATGATGATGCTTTAGCTATGGAACACATTGGTAGAGTGTGATTTTTGACGCGTCTCCCGGTGGCTTGGACCGTCCAGTTCTGTCAATTTTCTTATCTTTTTATGATTTCAAGGCGAAAAACCTATTGCGCTGATGTCATGTTCATATCTTCTGTAGATAATATTTCTGTCAACACAGCGATTGCCCAAACATTCGCAAAGTACCAGCTAACTTGGGAAAATGTGGCCTCGACTTGCACATATTCTGCTTCATCATAGGTCCCAGGGACATTAGCAGAAACAGAACTGCTACACTGCGGGAGAATCCTACTGAAGTGAATCAATGAATCCTGAGCCCAAATTGCTTTACGTTTTACCCAGCACATGCACAGAGATAACAGTGATCAACAGCGGATTAATCTTCCATTCATTTTCCGTAATGAGCTTGTCTGTATGAATATTGTCCGCCTGCTTTTTCTCAGCCGGTTATCTGCCACTCAAAAATGCAAGTGCTTTTTATGTTAGAATTCCTTTTCCCCTTAATCTTTGTGCTGGAATCGTTTCATTTCCAGCACCAGCCGCAGTACAGGCTAATGTGTTCCTTTTCAGTGCATGGCTGGTTGGGTACAATTATATAGGCTTTTTTAACCATTTGTGAATAATTCAGACATCCCAACTTAACCTCACTTCCCCAAATGAAACAGTGGGCAGAATTCTCAAAAGCTTCAGATTTTATATTTTTTAGGTAACAAATAAAAATAAAGCTGTAAGGATTCTATTTTTGTCTTCAAATACAATATAATAAATGATTAATTAAACAAACCCACTATGTTTTATGCAAGACCTTCTAGAGCTTTCCTGCAGAATTCAAGGTGTTTTTTTTTTCCTTGTGAAAGGGTAAAGGTCAGCCAGGGTGAGGTATTTCTGAAAATTCTGCATAATAGGCTTTATAAAAAATGTACTTGGTTCTGACATTTAGAGCAAAGCGGATTACAATATCCCTATTATATGACGTTTGATGTAGCAATATCCATTTTAAGAGAGCAGCAGCACTAGAATTTTTGAAAAGACCAAGTGCAAGGGGAAGGAGGGGCAACGAAAAGCTTGTTCTTGGCATTTAATGCTCTGCCTGGAGAGTTCCCCACCTCAGATGCTTGGGTCATTTAATGCTCTGCCTGGAGAGTTCCCCACCTCAGATGCTTGGGTCATTTTTAGATTTTTTTTTTTAATGATATTCAGAAGATGGTAAAGGTTAAGTTCTTGCTTTAAAAAGTCCCTTTTACAAAGGAAAAAAATGCATTTGTATTGATTGTAGTGTGTTTTTGATGACCACATAGAATGAGGTTGTCCCAATGACGATAGGTCCTGTGGACCCAAGACAAATATCTGAAACTGATTGGTGTCATTTGCTTATTTATATCATAGAAAAACACAATACACTATGCAATGATACTTCTCTGGGACCTAACAGGAGGCTGTGTGGTCCAGCTTTTAAAGAAACAGGCTTGTAACCAGGAGGTCCCTGGTTCAAATCCCACCTCAGCCACTGACTCAGTGTGTGACCCTGAGCAAGTTACTTAATCTCCTTATGCTTTGTCTTTCGGGTGAGATGTTGTAAGTGACTCTGCAGCTGATGCATAGTTCACACAGCCTAGTCTTGTATCTTGTAAAGTGCTTTGTGATGGTGGTCCACTATGAAAGGTGCTATATAAAAATAAAGATTATTAGAACAAGAGGAGGACCAAATATTTTAAGAGGACCGATTTTTAAATCATGGATCTATCCAGACTCACCCTTATGATTTTACGACGGCACTAGTTCCAGTGAACCAGGTGGTTGTAGCTGTTCAATGAGAAGTGGTAGTATGGGGTTCTCCAAGAAAATATTTCATTGAAAGACAATAAATCCAGAACTTTAAACAGTGATATATAAAAATAAACGGAAATAAAATTTCCTTCTGAACTCTGAATGTATTATCATATTTATAAGAACTGCACTCTAAACAATACCTGCTATGTGTTGTCTCTTTTGTCCTACTTTTTATTTGTTACAAACATGGCACATTTGAATACACAGAGTGTGCCTCAAAACCGTGTTGCTTTCCAAAGTGCAACTGTTTCGGTACAGTAGTTATGTGGAAGTAAAATAACTGTTTGAAAAACAAATCCTCTCCATATTATTGTGCTTCCGTGGAGTGGGTTGATGGTGGGCTGTGCTGGTGGAACATCTCTAGACATCTGTGCTGCAGTTACTGCCTGCTGGGCCGGAGCCTGCTTCAATAAGAGCTTGTTAGCGAGCGTTGTGGGTGTGTAGGGCACTCTCCTGTCAGTCCAGTTAAACCTCATTAGCTGGACTACAGCGTCATTTCTTTCATTCAACATTGTCTCTTCTCAAAGAGTTACCCTTTCAGAAAAAAAAAAATCTATTTTTGTAATGCACCTATTTCACCTTTAAAACAGTAAATAATGTACAGAAAAATAGCCACAGCTGTACAGGAAGGATTCCACAGCTAATTTAAAAAAGTAACCTCTTCCTCCTCACACAATAGGAACAGATCTGCAGGTGGAATCCAGCAACACAGATATCTTTAAGACAAATCAGATCCATGGATTTTAAAATGAACACATTCAAACAAAACACGAGGTGTTTTTAAATGATTCTGTGCTCATTCCTCAGCGATTGCCTCCTCCAGTTCTGTCAGGGAAGCTGGGGGTGGAAAGCTGCTGTTAAGTCTATCTCGAGAGCAGCCTATATTTTCATCACTTTTTAGGCAGTTCACCAACTTGTTCAGATTTGTAAACCAAAGTGCCTGCTGAAGCAAATACTATCAGCCCTTGCTCAGACTGTCAGATATTCTTTCTTGCCTATTATAATGGACTGGCTTCTCAGCCAATTGAACCTGTATGTACATATGCAACTTGTATAAAATAAAGTTTCTGTCAGAAAGTTTGCAATCACAGAAATGAAATGCTTTAATAAGTGACTCAAACGATAATTGACTCTAAAGCAACAATTTACTGATAACCAGGCGTGTTAATGTGCTTGAAATGATCTGCAAGGAAATGACCCTTTTATCTTTCTCATTCATTTTGTTGAGAAGCTGATTAGCCTGCTCCTCTCTGCTGCGCGAATGAGACGTTTCCTCAAGTTCCACATTCTTGATGTAGGTTTTCAGTAATAAAGGTTGATAGGAATTTTATATTTTCACCATGATGCCAGTGTTAGAAAGGCTAGCACACCAAGGGGCTGTGTCGACAATATAACATCAATGCAGTGAAAGTGTCTTTTAATGGCAATTGATTCAATTGTCAGAGTAATTGCCTGCTCCTCCTTTCCAGGGGGCAGAGTGACAGACTGGCTAGTCTCACAGTGGAGGTGTGGATAGAGGAACCTTGTCAGAATATAGTTTTAAAATGTTTTATAACCACTAATCTATAACAATTAACCCACAGATCATTTCTGCAGATTGATTTGAGTAGCTGGTATTACTAAACAATTCAATGTACAAAATGTTTTAGTAAAACCATACTAAAAGATTCATGTAATACATACTATAACGTTTAACACAACACAAAATATCAGAACCTTACTCACCGGCCCCATATTTAAGTTACAGAACACTTGACTGGACCCCTGAATCCAGTGCAGATTTAAGATACTAAAGGGTCTGTACCTGTAGATGACTATAAACCACTGGAGCCCTTTACAGCACTGGGAATTAACCCTGGATTTCAGCAACCACCATACCTACTTTTAGGGGTAATCCCAGAATAACCACGGACTGTCTTTCCCAAGTGCTGGAAAATGTTCCAATAAAACGCAGCTGTGACTTGTTCTGTGCAGTATAGCTTGATCAAATCAACTCTTTGTTGCGTAAAATATTAGGATTTATACAGCATTCATTATGAATGATGTAGCTCAGATTAACGTGTCACTGATTTTTATGAAACTAATACTTCAATGGGGTCTATTTTTTATTATGTAACTCGATACCGTCACCCTAATGTGTAAGCGTAATTTTTCACGGACGTCACTTCACTGAATCTTTCAATAAATAACTGAGGAAAAATCTGTAGAAGGATTAAAGGTAGAGTGGCTGTATTGAGATCTGTCGCGGTTCAGATAATTAAAAATAGATGCGAAACAGTCCAATTGTCTAAATGTTGAAGTATTCATAGATCGGCAGGCATTCATAAATGCCCAGTATAAAGTGACCAGACAGACGAACAGTAACTGACTGTGCTGGATATCAACCAGCTGGACAAGACCTGCTTCAACTTTAAATTAATCTTATATTTCAGAAACTACTTACTGTCAGCAATGAAAAGCTCATTGTAATAGCAGGCAGTAAAAAAAATGACACTGTGCAGAGAAACATATTACCTTTCATTTTCTATCATCCAAACTGTCATCCTTATTCATCATAAAATCCCAGAATAGTCTTTTAAAACCAATTGAAATTTTAGATACAAAACTTAGTGACTTGTACACATTTTACAGGGGAGTTTGTTGGGTTTGGTTTGTGTATTACTGTTTTTGGTGCTTTATTGTTATCTTTTTTTGTGTAAGTCATTTTTAAGTGTTTATTTGTTTGTTGAACTGGGATTAAAAGCTATTGTTTTAACTCAAATACAGAATTAAGGAGAGCGTTTTTTCATTTCACAAATGTTTTATTTGTTTTTGTTGTGTGGTTGTTTTGTGTCCACTAACCCATTAAACTAATTTTACTTGTGACCTAAGACATGTCTGAACTGCATTAAGCGTTTTATAATCCAGTTTCTTACATATTTGCACTAGCAGTATAATCAGTGACACCCATTTTCTTGTGTTTAAGACCATTGCAGTGAAACTGATCTGCATATACCAAAACTCATTTGAAACCTCAGAACTTTCATCTACCAATCAGGATGCTGCTTTGCAGGGCACTAGCACATGGTAGTTAACCACAGAACACTCAGATAGAATATCCAGTTTTAAAGAAAGTGCCAAGGAAGAAAGGGAAAATAAACCTGTTTTCTCTTGGGATTTGAGCAGCAGGGATTTCTCCTCACCATGCTACAGCTACCCCTACTAGCCAAACATAATACACCTAATAAACTTGGCTTGGTTGTCTGATTGGAGGACGCCCCCTGATCTTCAGTTCTCCTGAGCTGTTATGGGGACTGTTGCGATGAGGGAACATAGTTGGAATTTTTAAATTTAGAGCAAGTGGGGGTAAAATAATAATGGCACTACACTTGAAATAATAAATAAACAAATAAAAGTCACCATTTACCAGCTTGTGAATTGCAATAAAACTGATTATAGTTGGACATTACCTCACAAGCTCATTGTCATATGGTAATGCCACTAATCAGGGTACAACGGCTTAAAACCAAGCAAATAACCAACATATCTTTAACATAAGAAAGGGGAGACACGGGAGGTTGCTGGTGCAGCCAAGAGGTAAGACACTGATTTGAAAACTGTCACATTATTAATTTATATTCTGTGTAATTCGGCAGGGATGGGGTTAAAATACTTTATCTCTGTATGAAAATTGGTCCCTGGCTTCCTCCAGATGTGGCTGGAATTAAGGAAACGGACCATGATTGGCAAAGTAATTACTCAATTAATTGTTATCAATCCGCCAAATGGAAGGCTGTAGAAAGCCACAGGCTGCAAAGTACCATAACCACTTTGCCTGCCTATAAATTACCACAACCATAGTTTCCCTGCCTGAAGGTAATATGCTACGCTTTTGTCTGTATTTGAATGTGCATTTGTTAAAAACAATAAAAGTGCTTTTTCTTGTGTGTGTGACAACCTGCTTTCACCTGGCTGACTGACCACACACTCCTTTAATCTTATGTGCTTAATAGCCTTCAGACTTCTGTACAGAAATACAGCAAATCAGATTGCATTCTACCATTCTGTTTATGAACTGGAAGTTTGTTTGCTTAGTAGACAATTACCTTTTTAAGAACTTACTCAAAAGTTAGGTAATTGAGCAAGTATGTATTCCAATACTGTTCTACCGCTTAATTTGCACAGGAGTCAAAGTTAACAATTGCAGACACCCAAGATTTCCATGGCAATGTGATAATACAAGAAATCATCCTGGACATAAAGCAGGGGTTCTGAATCAATTACTTTAGAGAGAGTCTGGAGTTGCCATGGTTAAGTGGGATGTTAGGTTCACTGCATTGCATTATCTTTTCCCTACTTGATATTAGTTGCTAAGCATCCTTTTAGTGCTGTCATTTAAGAAAGGATTGCTTCACACATTTTAGTCACTAAATTAGGTGCACGACTTGCTGCTATGTTGTTCATATAAATTTATATTAAAATTGGATTAGTGGACGAACAGTCCTTACAAATCATTTGAGATATGTTATCACTACAAAATAAGAAATATAGCATATAATTTGCTTAAAAAAAACATACAACTTCCTCAACCATTATTTCTTCTTCTTGAAGGACCCAATTTGCAAAGCCAAGAAGTCATTATTTAAATAATGCTTTTTCAAAGTGTTATTTATGAATACAATAAAATCAGATATTCATGCAACTGATAAATGACGCATCACTGTCTTTTCTTAAAATCGTTTAGTAATGCCTGACAATAAAATGGTTTAAACAGAATAATGAGCATATTGTCACAGGATAGGTGAAACATTTCCTCATGAGTTTTTGTCATCAATAATATGACAAAGTTTTTTCCATGTGTTTAAAATGAGATAAACTAACTTGCATTAAATGTAAGTTGCATTATTTTAATGAAAACACGATGTCAGAGCGTGGGTATTGAAAGTCATAAACTGAGCACTTGTACTAAGGTTGAAGTAAACTGCAAAATCCACATCACTTCACAAAAAAGGCAGGGATAATGTCTTGTAAGTTCTACGGTAAATTATGTTTGATCACCAGCCTAAACTGTACAAGCCTGTTCTTTTGGGACACCCAGGCAAACTTCTTAAGATTACTGTAGTTTATGGTGGTATTTTAATAACAGTAAGTGAGACACAATGTTCTTTAAAATATTGGTCTAACTGATTGTAAATTGTTCCTGTCTATGTAAGTTTCCTGGAAGAAACAGAAGTGAGAGTTTTTACATCAACTAACAATAAGCAAAATGGAAATGTCACCTATCAGAACAGATACCTTCTAAGTGCTCCCTTATCAATCTGTCTTGTGTGACATTGATTTGTGAATCACAGATCCCCCAGGTGCAAATGCGTATTTTCTTCCTCACAGACCCTTCAAACTCTAATTTTAGGTGAATGAGCATTTAACGAGGCGACAAGATTTAAAAATATACCTTGTCTGTCTGCAAACGCTTAAACTGTCACTTCTTGAATGACTTCATTTAGTCTTTAGCACAAAAATAATGACGACATTATTACTGGCTACATTACAGTTATATTCATAAGAATTATTGATTGGTAATTATCCAATTACCACCCGTACTAAAAATGATTTACTTTTTTTAGTATATCATTATATAAAAGATAATCCATAGAAGTAAAACACTGAATAAATAAAGTTGTATTTGATTTTCAAACTGCTTTTAAAAGACCTGGTATATCATTATTTTCGCCCCAGGATATAACGAGATGATCCTCATATTGCAGACAGCAGGTCACATAAACAGCTTTTAATTAAAGCAAAAGTAGTTACAAAGTACTACTTGGTTTGCAATCATTCTCACTGCAGTTTCTCAAATATTGTATTTGAACTTGTTTTCTTTTTTTCTATTAAGGTGCTATCAGCCAAGTGTTCTAGTTACCCACCACAGACATACATAAACCAGGCTCAATCAACCAATGTCTTTTTATAGCGCTATCTGGTGCACAGCTTTGTATTGCCGGCAATACAAAAAGAAACTTGATCATTGCTATCGGTTCACAAGATGGCACTGGCTCTGGCATTTAGACAGACCCTTTTGCTGATCTAGTCTGGGATCCTGATTTATTTCGTTATCATGAAAAAGGCGTCAATCACAAGTTCCTAGTCGGTTTTTCTCCGGCAAAAAGCAGAGAAACCCTTTCAATATCCGAGAGACGCCAGAAAAAGAAAATGGAGGCGGATCTGAACAATACGCATGGTCCCTTCACTACAGACATAACACGGACATAAACAAACAAGACAGCTGCTTCCGCATCCAGCGCTCAAAAAAAGTTGCAGACATTTGCCAAGCTTTTTGAGATGTTATAGTAATAAAATAATGACTTGGATAGCATTACTGAGGAGTTTGGTGATAAATCCAGTTATCAGGAGATGATGTATCAGTATGCATGACTATGAAGAGATATGTGATAAATACAGCAAATAAGGGGTAGGGCAGGGCTGGAGATGCAGTACTGAGTGTCCTGTTGATATGCAGTGCCTTTTAAACCTGTTTTACTGTGAATAAAATTATTTTTAAACAGCACATGTAAAATAAAAAGCTTGTGTGAAAATAAATTCGATCTGACATGCCTGACAGGTGCTGAATAAATAGACCGCAAAGGGTTAAAATAAACTGCCATCATGCACATCTGTAAAGTGTGACAAGTGAAAATCGCATGCTTCTCGGTCCCTTTAAAAATGGGCCAGTACAGAAGAGACAAAAGCTTTTCAGTGAAACAAAGACAAATGCTGATAAACTACAAACTCACTTCCTTCATCCAAATAAATATTTTATTCTAGGTTTCTGTAGACTTCAAACCTCAGCTACTTACTCTTATTGTATTCTGAAAATGAATATGGACTAAATATGGACTGGTAACACACAACCAAGCTGTATAATGCAAGAAACGCCTATACCAACACAACTTTAACTTGTACAATATGTAGACAAATGAGTAACTATTTTTCTCAAGTTCTTTCTCATTTTTAGATTTAAGTTTTGGAACAAACTGCACAACAAAATAATAATTAATAAAATAAAAAGGGTGTCTAGTAACATTCACTATTATGCTGAAAGACATTAGAATCAAGGCCTGTCCGGCAAAGAATATAAAATAATATAGATATATTTTTTTTTTTCAAGGAACAAAAAAACAAAATCTGTTTTCAAGTGCAAGCTTTGCTGCCATGCAGTACTTTTTAACAATCCTGTGAGGTTTCTGTGTGGTTGTCTTCTAATTTCGTGGTATCAGTACACTCTGCTTCAGCAACTGCATCAGCGTGCAGGAAATAATCCTCTTCTAGGACTTTGTCCTTGCAGGTTAATAACTTGGAGAGCAGGCTTCTAAGACCAGGGTCCTACAAAAGACAGTAACCTGTGTGTTCTGTAATTTTAAGGAAATAAAATGGAAATCTATTCTACATTCCACTGTTCTTTATTAACCATCATCACTGTTACAAAACATATTTTCTGCATTGAAGAGATTGGTGGTATTTGTACATTTCAAATATCACGTTGTCCAAAAGGTCTCTAATGTAATGAAAACATTTCATTTGAATAAGCCCCCCACCCCCCCCACCCCACCCCACCCCACCCCACAGATTATACATTGATTATACACAGATTGAATAGGAGTAATCCTTCCATTATATATATATATATACAGTAATATATATATATGTATAGTATATTCCGGTAATTCTTTAATAACATTTAATGAAGTATCAGAAAGTAATCAATAACAATGCAATACAGAATCAATATTTTGTAAAGAGTTTTATGTGGGAAAGTCCAGCTGTTACACCATACCATTCTAAATAACTTAACCATTCTTTTTAGACTAATTTATTCAATTGGCAAACATATACTTAGCTAACAGACAACAGTGACAATAGCATAGCAAAAGAATCTTACCCACAGCAGGAGACATCCATATGCATACATATCAGAAGTGTATATCGCTTGACTTAATACTCTATCAGTAATTGGCAGTATATTTATTTAAAAAAGGTACAGTATATTTATATTTATTAAAAAAAAGGTACAGTACAAACAGATTAACCTTTTTTGAGATTATTCATAGAAGTTTGTTGTGAAATTCCTAATAATCAATAGTAGTTCCATGGTCCATGTTTAGCCTAATTGAACAGATCCCAAGATATGTTTGATATGAAACTTCATTTAAGTAATCAAAACACTTACAAATGTAAAATAATGACTGACCTGGTGTGGCAGTCTGGCTCGCAGTGGTGTGGTGGATGACGTCACGGACCAGGAAGTAACTGACTCCAAAACAGTGGATGGGCGGGTGAAACCGAGTGCAAAAGCACTCAGCGTATTTAATAATAAACAAACAAAATATTTAAACAAAATACAAACAAAAGGGCACGAGGGCCAAACGAATAAATAAACAAACAAGTAAGTGCCGTGCTGGATAATGCAGCACGTATTAGCAATTGTTTTTTAAATGTTATTCCTTCTCTCCTTCTCTCCGCTCCCCGTACTCTCTACTCCAACACCCCAACCCCAAGTGCAGAGAGCTGCTGGTTTATATACTCTGGCCGAGGGATTTAACTAGTTGGTAATTATCTTATTATCCCCCGGCCAGAGTCTGCACGCGTTTGGTAAGGATGCATGACTGTCAGCTATTTAAATAATCAGTAGCTGATCAGCCATGCATCCTCACGGGGTTTTTAAATAATAATAAAAGACGCAGCGCTTTTACCCGCGCCGCAAACAAAAATACAAATAATAATAAATAGGGGCGGGACACTCCGCCACACATGCCCCCCCCTTGTGCGCAGCACACATGGCCCCAACGGCCACCTCCCCCCTCAGTCTTAAAGTCCCGGAAGAGGGGGAAGTAAGTTACTTCTGGGGGGTGGCCATGGTGGAATCTCTGGCACCCCCCCATTCTTCGTGGTCGGCAGCTCCCTCTTCCGGGGCTCCCGCCACACTCTATCCTGCCGCGAAAGTGCGGCTGGGGGAGCTGGTCTCCTGACCTTCCCCCTCCTCTTCATGGCCAGCAGTTCCCCTCCGTGGGGCTCTGACCACCCAAACTCCTGCCGCGAAAGTGCGGCTGGGGGATCTGGTCTCCTGACCTCCCCCCCTTTCTTGATGGCCGGCAGCTCCCCTCCGTGGGGCTCCGACCACATAACCTCCGGCCGCGAAAGTGCGGCTGGGGGAGCTGGTCTCCTGACCTCCCCCCCTTTCTTGATGGCCGGCAACTCCCCTCCGTGGGGCTCCGACCACAGTGTAGGGACCCCAGGTGAAGCAGGATCCCTGGCGACCCCAGGCGACGGCAGCGGACCCTCGGGAGGCGACGGCAGCGGCAGCGGACCCTCGGGAGGCGACGGCAGCGGCAGCGGACCCTCAGGAGGCGACGGCAGCGGACCCTCGGGAGGCGACGGCAGCGGCAGCGGACCCTCAGGAGGCGACGCAGGACCGACAGCAACCCTAGGAGATGCAAGGGAGACACAGGCGACCCTAGGCGATGCCGACGGCGGGAGGGGAGCCCCTGGCCATGAAGGCGGCAGCAGGAGCTCCACTTCTCCCAATGGTGGTGGTGGAGGAGGTTGAGGTAGCTCCTGCTCCTCTCCTCTTGACAGTAAAGGTGGCAGGGGCTCCTCCTCTTCTGGCGGCCAAGGCGGCAGGGGCTTCTCCCCTTCTGGCGGCCAGGGCGGCAGGGGTTCCTCCTCTTCTGGCGGCCAAGGCGGCAGGGGCTTCTCCCCTTCTGGCCGAAGTGGTAGGGGCTCCTCCCCTTCAGGCGGCCAAGGCGGCAGGGCTTCCTCCCCTTCAGGCGGCCAAGGCGGCAGGGCTTCCTCCCCTTCAGGCGGCAGGGCTTCCTCCCCTTCAGGCGGCAGGGCTTCCTCCCCTTCAGGCGGCAGGGCTTTCTCCCCTTCAGGCGGCGAAGGCGGCAGGGCTTCCTCCCCTTCAGGCGGCGAAGGCGGCAGGGCTTCCTCCCCTTCAGGCGGCGAAGGCGGCAGGGCTTCCTCCCCTTCAGGCGGCGAAGGCGGCAGGGCTTCCTCCCCTTCAGGCTGCAGTGGGGAAACCAGCAGGCATGCTCCCTCTGCTGGTGGTGGCGAGGGAGGCGGAACCAGCAGGCATATTCCCTCTGCTGGCGGAGGCGGGAGCAACACATAGTCCTCCCACGGGGGTGGAAGTGGCACCAGCAGGAACTCACCCTCTGCTGGCGGAGGCGGGAGCAACACGTCGTCCTCCCACGGCGGTGGAGGCAGAACCAGCAGGAACTCACCCTCTGCTGTCAGCTTGGGTCCTAAGGCTGTGGAAGCGCAGACTTCCACCTCTTGGGCTATGGACGCACCGACTCCCCCCTCTTTGGGCTGTGGACGCACCGACTCCTCCCTCTTGGGCTGTGGACGCACCGACTCCCCCCTCTTGGGCGTAGGACGTTCGGGCTCCTCCCACTCGGGCGTAGGACGTTCGGGCTCCCCCCACTCGGGCGTAGGACGTTCGGGCTCCTCCCACTCGGGCGTAGGACGTTCGGGCTCCTCCCACTCGGGCGTAGGACGTTCGGGCTCCTCCTCCTCAGGCTGTGGAGGCGAAACCAGCAGGCATTCTCCCTCTGCTGGTGGAGACGGTAGCGATGGCTCCTCTCCCTCTGATGCTGGAGACGGTAGCGATGGCTCCTCTCCCTCTGCTGGTGGAGACGGTAGCGATGGCTCCTCTCCCTCTGATGCTGGAGACGGTAGCGATGGCTCCTCTCCCTCTGCTGGTGGAGACGGTAGCGATGGCTCCTCTCCCTCTGCTGGTGGAGACGGTAGCGATGGCTCCTCTCCCTTTGGTGCTGGAGATGGCAGCAGCAGGGTCTCTCCCATATCCGCAGCCAGGTAGTTGAGCACCATGGCTGCGATGTCTGGGAAGGATGCTGGGTGGTGTTGCTGTTCCCAGGCCTCCCAGCGCTCCCCATCTCTTGCCCACAGGAGGTTGATCACTGCAGGGAGGGCTTCCTCATAATCCCTCCCCGGCTCCACCAGCCAGTCCCAGACTCCCTCAGAGGAGAGTGCATTCGTCCTCTTTGGAGGATGCAGGTCCTCCCTCACTGGACGCTCTGGCTCCTCTTTCTCCTGCCATGGAGGGGGTTGGTCGGGTGCTATGTGACCCACCTCCCCAACAGCGAAGCACCACTCCTCACCTTTCAAGCAGGTGGGGCAGACGTCCAGCATGGTTGAGCTACAGTGGGACCTGCGACCGGCCCCACGCTGCTGTAGCTGCTGCTTCCTCCGTCCGCTTCTTCCCATATTTTTTTTTTTTTTTTTTTTTTTCCCAAAAAACACACAAAAAACACTTTGAAAAAAAAACGAACAAAAAAACGAGCTTTTCTTTCCTGGTCCGGCTATTGGAGGCGTTTGTTTTGTCCCACGCAGGACACCATATGTGGCAGTCTGGCTCGCAGTGGTGTGGTGGATGACGTCACGGACCAGGAAGTAACTGACTCCAAAACAGTGGATGGGCGGGTGAAACCGAGTGCAAAAGCACTCAGCGTATTTAATAATAAACAAACAAAATATTTAAACAAAATACAAACAAAAGGGCACGAGGGCCAAACGAATAAATAAACAAACAAGTAAGTGCCGTGCTGGATAATGCAGCACGTATTAGCAATTGTTTTTTAAATGTTATTCCTTCTCTCCTTCTCTCCGCTCCCCGTACTCTCTACTCCAACACCCCAACCCCGAGTGCAGAGAGCTGCTGGTTTATATACTCTGGCCGAGGGATTTAACTAGTTGGTAATTATCTTATTATCCCCCGGCCAGAGTCTGCACGCGTTTGGTAAGGATGCATGACTGTCAGCTATTTAAATAATCAGTAGCTGATCAGCCATGCATCCTCACGGGGTTTTTAAATAATAATAAAAGACGCGGCGCTTTTACCCGCGCCGCAAACAAAAATACAAATAATAATAAATAGGGGCGGGACACTCCGCCACACCTGGGTATTTTCAATGTACTTTTCCTGTACAGTACAAAGAAGCTTCTGCTCTTGCTGTATCTTCTGCATCACTTTGGAAAAGGCATTTGACACAGTCTTACAGTCCTCATCATCTTGTTCCTGTGGAAACACCAATAGCATAAAAACCATTCAAATCCCCTTTCAGGTGCATCAGCATTGAAATAAAGTCTAATCCTGTCTTACACAGAGAATATTGCATTTATAAATACAGCTGCCAAGTTCATAAACAAAATGTGCGTGTGTGTGTGTGTGTGTGTGTGTGTTCAATGAACATTATTCTAGAAAAACAACCCATTCACCAGAAATTCACAGTGCCTGAACATGAGTTGAAGTGCTAGGGGATCGATTCAATACAATCCATTTCACTCACAAAATGTTGTAGTATAGAAACATTGGCTTGCGATGCAATCACAGATTTGGACCACCAGAGGCATGCAAGACATACCAATGGATGCTTTCAGCGATTGTCTGATGAAGTCGTTAACAATGCAACCTTACTGTGCAGTGCATCCCAGTAGCAGCATACAACAAGGTGAGAAAAATAGCTAAAATAAAAAGACATTTAGCTATCACTTATCTAAGCTATACCAAAATATAATCAAATTCCTTTATCTGCACACAGAAGTGGTACATGCGTATAGGCTGACACAATTGTGAATGGGAAGGAGCTTAAAAATCTTGACAAATTGCAACAGAGCTTTGTAAGACATCAAAGGAAAGTGGCACTGTACGCACCTTCCCTGCTGGTCTTCCAACAGTTAACCATCTAATTGTGTTACAATATTATGCCATATAAATAGGCTAGATGACCATGAACTAAAAAAACGCTCAAATGTATGATATGTAAAGTCAAATTCCTTGAAAATTTTTTAAAACAGTCTTTATAGAAAGTAAAAACTTTGAATGTTATGCAACCATGGGGTAGATAAAATGTAAAAATGTAGGAACTCTTTCCAGTTTGCAGTTTCTCTTACACAGCAACAAATCAAACAATTCCTGAAATTTACAGCTCCACAAAATGAATCTTCAAGCGCGATGTATAAGAGCAACTTCAAAGCTTTCTTTTAAAAAGAACCTGCGTTACTAAAGCGGGTTCTTTAAAACGCTGGAACGATTGTGTTTTTATACCACGTTAAAATTAAAAACCAGATACTGCATCACAGCAGCCATGAAATCACTTTGAATTTTTGTTTTACTACCAAGGAATTGGGTGGCATTGCAAATTTCTATTTAATATCCACATTTACCCCATCTTAGCTAAGACGATGCACAGAATTTAGGTTTAATCAACCTCCATGTCAGACAAATTTACCTAAATGACACCAATAATCTGTAAAATGAACGGTTTTACCAGAATAGATCTCACAATTCAGTGTTATATGCACTACCTAAGGGGTTCATGCAGGTAAGAGGGTGACACAGGTGGTATTTCAGAGATAACTTACCATAACTTGACAGATGTCTGAACAAGTGGTTTCTGCAGTTTTGAGTGGGGTTATCTAATATAACAGCTAATTACAGCTAATATAACACCAATGAAATAGTTTAAGTACTTAAACTATGCAATCTCACATTCAATCCTGTGTTTCTACTATAAAACCATGGTAGATTCTAATACCCTCAATAACTTCAGCTAATACAATCCCAAGTAGATTTATGATAATTATTGGATGAGCGTGATAACACAAAAGCAAATCATCACAGCTTCTGTGTTCAAACATGGGTTAATTTTGGTGGGAGGTATTACACAGGTCTTTCTGACTGAGGACACCATTTGTTACATCGAATAAACTGAACATTCATTTTCAGTTCTGTACTTAAAAGCAACTACTTATTGCATGCTTTTCATATCCTATTTGTTACCTGGAAAGCTCAAAATGTGTTGTCAAAGTTACAGTAAATTAAGGGCCTACATGTTATGTTACGGTCTGTTGCCTAGTTACATACTATGTGTTTAAAGCGATGCAAACAGCAATTATGTAGAATAACAAATAAGTATTAAGCGATGTGTTTCATAACTAAACTAGTGTTTACCCCATATATAATATAAATTGCTCAATAGTAAGTTCTTTTTTTTTAAGTAAACAGACTCTTCATTAAGTATTTCACTGTCACATACAGATTCTCCATGAATGATTCTCCATGCATGCAGTGCTGTTTGCTGTTTTTGAATTATTTGTATATAAAATTATATATTGAGATATTCTGCACAGTGGAGTTGCAGGGGCTGTTTCCTCCCTGCAATGTTTTGGAATTGATGAACACTTTGTGAGGTTCTGGAATTGGTGAACACTTTGTGAGGTTCTGGAATTGGTGAACACTTTGTGAGGTTCTGGAATTGGTGAACAATATGAGGTTCTGGAATTGGTGAACACTTTGTGAGGTTCTGGAATTGGTGAACACTTTGTGAGGTTCTGGAATTGGTGAACAATATGAGGTTCTGGAATTGGTGAACACTTTGTGAGGTTCTGGAATTGGTGAACACTTTGTGAGGTTCTGGAATTGATGAACACTTTGTGAGGTTCTGGAATTGATGAACAATATGAGGTTCTGGAATTGATGAACACTTTGTGAGGTTCTGGAATTGGTGAACACTTTGTGAGGTTCTGGAATTGATGAACACTTTGTGAGGTTCTGGAATTGATGAACACTTTGTGAGGTTCTGGAATTGATGAACACTTTGTGAGGTTCTGAAATTGTAAAACTAGCAAGAAACTACTTTTGTACGGTAACATTTTACTGTTAACTAATAGACTGCAAATACTAATTCAGCACTAAGTATCTTTATAGAAAGATAACCCTAACAGAACTAATTGCATTCCCATTTTCAAAACAAATGAGTCTTTTCAAGACTGGTCTCTATACAGGCCTGCAGATCTGGAATAGTTAAAGTGGTGCAAACTTTGAACTGGAGTAAAAGCTAAGTACACCTTTGTGACATCATGCAGCCTAGAGAGTACCTCTTTTATGTCACTAAACCACATGCACAGGGATGTCAGGGAATCATCCATTTCATTTCTGACAC
Organism: Acipenser ruthenus; assembly: GCF_902713425.1. Lineage (NCBI taxonomy): Eukaryota > Metazoa > Chordata > Actinopteri > Acipenseriformes > Acipenseridae > Acipenser > Acipenser ruthenus. The sequence continues at coordinate 7,246,070 of NC_081191.1, forward strand.
CGCTGAACTCGTCCTGTTTATTACTCTTCCAGACAGAACATTGTTCAAATGCATCTTCCCCTACATTTTCCATTGTGAATGATCCAAAAGCAGAACAAACCACAATTCCTTCACCAAATAATTCAGCTAGTTAAACAAAAAAAGCTATTGATATGTGAATAAAAATGTGACCCTTTACTTTCTATTAGAAACTACTGTACCAGAGATATATCATTCATTTAGAAGCCCCAGAGAACTCCCTTTCAAGCTGTCAGAAATTTGGTGTGTGCAGAAACCCGTTATTCAGAATTGTCTTTAAGAAGTATTTAATCCATTCACGCTGATTGCAAAACAAGAAAAGCTCCCCTCACGTTTACAATTGAATATCAATTAATGGCAATTAATTTCCGCACTGGTGTACCGAGGCAATAAGATGAGAATGAAAAGTCTATGGTTTATGGTCTTGGTATGCCAGTTCAACAGTAAAAACATCAGCACCCCAGATGAGAGGAAAATATTCTTCCAATTGGCTTTTAAAACACTAAACGCAGAAGTTAATTGCCATTGATTGGTACGGAATTGTAAACGTGAGGGGAGGACAACTTGTTTTTAAATCAACAAATCAATTAATGGATTTATTGAATTCCTGACGATAAATACTCCTTAACCTTTTCAGGACCAAGCATTTTTCAGTGGGATGCTCCCCCAGGACCAGGCGTTTTTTGGTTGTAGCTGACTCTCTTCCTATAAAAATTCACTAAAAATCTATTTTCTACAGTAGCACCTTGGTAATGGAGTCCTTGTTTCAGAACACTCTGGGGAACATTGCAAAGTACTTCACATACAAACTTTTCGCTTTTTTTTTTCAACACAATATTTTATTTTTGTTTTTGTTTTTTTAAAGTTAAGTATCTTTTATTATGTAGTCTGCTTAGTTATTCATTCCATTATTATCAGTAATAAGGAAAAAACGTAAAAAAGTACCTGATACATTCAGTTCATGAAATAGTATCTGTATAGCCACTCGTTCTTGATATTTATAAATGTTGTAAAAACAATATATATACAGTATATATATACAGTGACTATAGAAAGTCTACACCCCCTTTCAAAATGTTCACCTTTTGTTGCCTTATAGCTTGGAATTAAAATGCATTAAAATCGTTTTTTTTTCATTTATCTACACATCCTACCCCACAACTTCCAAGTGAAAAAAATATTCGGCTACCCATACACGTGACACGAGCAAGACCCTGTCACAGGGTACAACAATTCATCTCCCAATACTAACATCAAATAATAATAATAACCGCTATTTCACTGACAAATCTCACGCCCTCCCAGTCCCCTCTCAAATGTTTAAGTAGTGAGAATGTGGTCCAGTAGCTGTTTGTTTATACTGTACATTATAAAAATACCGTTTTAGTTTTAATGAATAGAGCAAATTACCAGAATGTATATAAATCAGAGTGTTCCATAGGACCACATTATACTAAATGAAGTAAAGCGATCTGTACATGGATTTGTGAATATCCTTCAAATATATATGCCGTATATATATTTTAATTTACAGATTAGTAAAAATCACCTATCCTATATCACATTGCACAGATATATTCTATGATCATATGTGGTATAAGGAGATCTAATTCTATGCTTAAAATTGCAACACTTTCAAACACAACGTGCAATACGCATTATAACTCCTTTTGGGTCTTCAGCGTATATAAATTGCTAATTTATATCGACACTTCGATGACCGTTGCTGGGTTACACCTCCGAAATACCCACGCTAAATATGAACACAATAAGTAAATAATAATTAATTTTATTCACATTCTTCCACAAGGAGCTAGTAGCTATGACATACGTTATGAAACAAGTTGGAGAGAACCCTAGTAATTGAAACACAGTAGTTCTGTTTTTTAACTACCAACGTGTGCTTTCATGAAAGGGGTTACAATGTGTATGCTCAAAAGCAGGATTCCACTTTTTTTCTTGAATTATTATAAATATTATTAATTGCTTAGCAGATGCCCTTATCCATCCTTTATCATGTAATTTTTTTGACAAAAAATAATCACTTCCATATAGCCTTTTTTTACTTTTTATTTTCAGATCATGCAGCAATCCCCGCTTAGATAATGAACACTATAGGCTTGTTGTATTTCTTTTCCATTGTTTTATGAATAACTCCGAAATCACCTTGGTGCCCTTGGGTTGGATTTTTGTTTTGCCTCTTTGCCCCCTAGAACTGCCTTGCTGCCCCTGGATTTTCATGTCTACCGAAAGCAATATTGCTTTGCCCTTCATAAACTTAAATTCATGTCCTGTCAGTACCTCCCCTATCCATTGATACGAGTTTCAAGCCTGTACTGCAAAGTACGATGGCCCTGTAAGTCATCAAATCAAAGTGTTGTTTTTTTTTTAACATGTTTACACGATCGTGGTCCTAGAAGCCCATTTCAGTATGATCGTGTTAAAGACAATTCTGAGTATGGGTAAGACGATTCTGCACACCCCTATCAGAAATAATACCTTGATTTTAATACCATATTATTCATTTTTAATGACTGCCTAGCAGTCTTCATATTGTACTTTAATAATGTTTCTTTCTTTTTTATTCCAGGTATTCAATTAAACATACATGGGTGTCTGGTACAATAGTCTGATGTGAAATCAATGTCAGACCTAAATGTAAACGTGCACCTCCTTGCTCAAACATATTAATTATTTTCTAAATTATTTGCATCCAGACCGCCTGTCATTACAAACAATGCAACAAATATTCCAATGTGCATAAGCCTTTACACATCACTCATCAGTCACAGTATTACACATTTATGTTAGACTCAATTCAACATATAAAAAAGCCAAGATAGAAATGAGATTATAACAACCCAAGCAGCCTGAAAGACTGAAAGATCTCAGGTACTAACTAGAACAATACAGACCTTTGACAGTGTCCTACTTGCACCCTCATGTGGTGTACAGTGTTAAACAGACTCACACCTCTTATTTCTTAAACTCATATACACTACTTGAAATTCAAAATCAACAGATCTCTGCCCAAAGTCTCATTGTTTTTAACCAAATAAGGGAAGATTCCTGCGGACTACTGTTTCTCTGGGTAACTGTTATCTGTTTTAACACACCAGACAATGTATAAAATATGTTTTCTATAGACTTTTTGCACTCCTTTAACAAAAACTGTAGCTAGTCTGCAATAAACCTGCAGATCACCTAGTTTCATCAGAGCATTCGGTGTTTACAGTAATAGATAACCTGCTGTACCAATATATAGTGTATGCAGGTCATCTCTTTAAAACGGGTTATTCTTTAAATAAAAGACAACCAGAGAATTTTAAAACACGGGCAACCATCCCTCTTTGGGAAGCTTTCAAACCTCAAGAGTGTTCATACGCTCTGTGATGGACTACCCATCCACTTCAAGGAGGTATTCATCCACTGCAGCAGAAAAAGCCTCTCTCGCTTCATTGCGTCTGGCAATCAGCTCTTCCAGTTCATCCTTCTGGTAAAAAACAAGACAATATCGAAATTGTTCATTTTGTTACAGAAACACTTTTACATTTCCAGTGTGAAATACTTGTGCTGTTGCTGGTAAATTGGCAACGTTTCACAAAATGTATACTAATTACACAGAGTATTGCTTATGGGTAGAACACTGGAGAGATCTTACTCTTATTTGTTTCCAACCAATTCAAAAAATGACCTTTTGGTTTAGTTTTGTAAAATTTAATGTATAAAGATTACAGAACACGTAGCTAAAACAAATCTATCCTACCTCTGAGGCAAAAACAAATACCTTTAGAGTTCGTAGCACCACTACTTTTTCTGCCAATCCATTCAGTTTAGATCCCACTGCTGTTTGGATGCATTTCTTACCTTCTGTAATTATATGATGCTCATGCATTGTTTGGACAGCACAACTAACTATAACAAGGTTCACACACTGTCTAAGGATCGCAGATATGGAATGAGCTCAAAAGTATTTTAGATAAAGATTGTTTTAAAATAACTAAATGTTATTTAGAAAAAAAAAACATATATTGACTGTGTGGTGTGAATGATATAGTTAGTAAAAATGGACACGTGAACATACCGTAGCAGTTCAGAGAATGTAATATTAACTGTCTTTAAAGTAAATTATGTTAAGTGTGTATTTTTATGACTTTTTAATATTGGCACTAAATTGTTTTATACTTTACATCTACGCTGCAGGGACTGGCTGAAAAATAGCTTTTAGTTAAAAACATATTAATAAATACAATTACAATTGTAAATAAAAAAACACCATAGGCAAGAGCAGGTTCGGAAAAGAAACCAATACATCACATGACCACACAGGTCAAAGCTGTGGGTACCATTACATTTTGCCCATGGATTTCAAATAGTTCTGCATTTCTAGACACCACAAAAGTGACAAACAGACTTGCCTGAAGTTCAAGGTTTAGTTCCTTCAGCTGAGATTCTAGCAACACTGAGTTCTGCACAACAATGCATGTCTCAGCATCAAGCTTCTCAATCTCTTCTGGTATCGTTTTTATCTATTTTCTTTCTCAATAAACTCTCTGTCTGCAATTGGCAGGTTGTGCTTCTTTCCCTATACATATAAGCAGATAGAAAAACAATGTGATTCATCATTTACTTTACAAAAGTACACCACTGTAAAGCAGAAAGCCACAACCTGAATGCAAATGTTGCAACATTATATACTTAAATCAGACAATGGTGAATTCTGGATTTCCCTGCAAAATATACGTGGAGCACTATAAAAAATACTGTTCAACCACACCCCTCTCACCGCCCAATAAAACTGTATTTTAAAAAACAATGAGAAACTTACTAAATGTACTGCCTTACCTTACTTTGTTCTGATTCCCTGTTGCAGAACATTGTCACCTCTGCTTCCTCTGTCCAGAGTTCTACATGCCCACAAGATAGAAGGACTCCTTAGAATTCTAGCTGGACGCCTCACTTCATCACTGTGGGCTGGGTCACCCTTTTTAGCAAACCCCATTTTGCCGATTTCATCTCCGATATCCATGTTACCTTGTAGAACCTGAACCAGCGTGTTGCTATCCTTGCTTGTGCCCATTATCAGGATTCTGATCTGTTTTTCATAAACTACATTATGTAGATATTCTTTTCCCTGAAAAATCACATTAAATAGGATAGTTTTCAACACCTGGTTTAGTAAACAATAAAAGCTTTTAACAACGCATTTCTTCTGAACAATGTTGTCACCAGCAGTCACACTGATAAATGCCAAAGCAACCACCATTCCAGTCAAATCTTACTTTTTGAGAACTGGGAGTTCCATAAACTCCTTTGGCCTGTGGACAAGTCTTTGCGAGGGAACTTGTCAAATCAAGGATGAATTCATCCCGATCCTCGTATATATTCTGAAACGCAAAAGAAGTGCAGCAAAAAAAGAACTCACTTTATCAAGACAATAATTATGTTAGAAATGCCCATACATTTCTTTTTTAATTAGTGCAAGTATTGCATTCATTGAGGTAAAAAAAAATATTTACAGATTTAAATCATAACACCTCATACACACATTGGTTTTACTGTCATACTAAATTCCAGTGTTCTCTCTTTATCACCCGCTTCCTGATTTGTGACTCTACACCTTTAATTTTAAACATAATCATAGTAACTTTTAAGGCAATATGCATTCCCAAGTTCTTGTGCTTAATCGAAGTTAGACTAAACAGCTCCCCCGTGTGTGCAAGTCAACAAACTGCAACATTTGAGCCCAAAAAACTCTGGAATAGTTAAAAAAAAAAACATGTTTCACTTGGAAGAAAGACAGGAGGTTTTCCAAACAAAAACAAAAGCATCCCCAAGAATTCTTGATATTAAAAATAGAATCATTGATATCTAAAACAGAATTCTTTATATCAGAAATCGATGATTAAATGTTAAAACGGCTTGACATAGGACTCCTGACAAGTGCAGAATTTCAGTATTCAAAAACAAAACTGCCCTCCATCCTTTAACACGTAGTACTGCCACTCGAGTCCAAAAAAGCATGGTTCACTCACCATCGTTTATAAACTAGCATGCATGCACATGCCAGTAATAAAGTAATTGTACAATACACACTTGGTAACTAGGCTGTACTGGTAAACACATTTAACATCTAATTCATATAACGAAATCATTATTTTATTTTATTTTATTTTATTTATTTATTTATTTTAATTGCCGTGTGTTCTATTGCCATTCAGTTATTCAATAGTTTACAACTAAATACTGTCCAACATCATCAGTACTGCGGTGTGACTGGGGTTAATGGATGCACTCTTTCAATTGCAACTAGGATGCTGTGTGGTCCAGTGGTTAAAGAAAAGAGCTTGTAACCAGGAGGTCCCCGGTTCAAATTCCACCTCAGCCACTGACTCATTGTGTGACCCTGAGCAAGTCACTTAACCTCCTTGTGCTCCGTCTTTCGGGTGAGATGTAATTGTAAGTGACTCTGCAGCTGATGCATAGTTCACACACCCTAGTCTCTGAAAGTCGCCTTGGATAAAGGCGTCTGCTAAATAAACAAATAATAATAATAACTCACTAAGGCCTTAGCGTTGCACTCTGGAATATACAGAAAAATCACGACACTTTGACAGTTTCTTTCCAAATCTGTTTTTTTTTTTTGTTTGTTTTTCCAATTTCCCAATAAACTAAAATGGTTGCTATCATTTTAATTTCATTACGGGATATTGAAGGGGTTGGTTGTGGTTATATATGGTTAATAAAATGCTCTTGGGGTGAAAACGTGTCTGTGATTTTGAGCCAACATGGCTTTCAAATCTGGCCTTTATGTTTTTTGTCAGCATGTCACAACAAAAAAAAATATACAAACCTTTCATAATCATTTAATATACTGTAATTATTCAACAAACAAAACGTGCTTCTACATTTAAATTCCACTCACAGTTATTCCATAATCAAGCACGTTTAGACACGGCTTGGAAACGTTTTCCAAACGTCATAAAATAAGCAAAGTGCACGTGCAATTAACGTTTTGGCCTACCTCAACTCCAATTATTTTCTTCTCAGAAGAACTTTTATTTTTTACCTTTCTTTTAAAACCGCCTGCTCTTCCAATTTTTCCTAATACTATTTACTTTCAAAAATAGTTTTTTTTTTTTTGTGTTGGCGTAAAGATATCAAAAACGACGATGACTTTTTTCTGCCACGTTTAACAGATTGCCATCCTTCTCAGGGTTTCTTGTCATGAATCAACACGTGATTCGAACAGCCTGGAGGTATTTTCAAGTAACCTGGTACATAGGGAATTGCAGCCCTTGTATTTATTTAATTATTTAAATAAATACAATATTTATTGTTATTAAAAAAAAAATGTTAAAAAAAATTGCCGAATTTCTCATTATGTAAAGTGGTCATACAAACATTTTAAGAAATTCTCATTTTTGTCAGCGTTTAGTAAACATATAGTACCCCTAAATAATCAAAACAATACTATTTTCTGATGATTAAAAACGATAAACACTATGGTCACTACATATTAAGTAACCATTACCATGAAACATGACATGTTGAAATGTTAGTCAGCTAAATACATATTTTTAAAGAATATAACATGATTAACTCATAAAAATATACACAAAATAGATATGGGTTCTGAAGCTATGTGTTAATAATAATTCTGGAACATATTTTTTTGCAAATGTAGCTAAATGGCTACATGTAAGGTTTTACTTCACAGTCAGCATCAATACTACATAACTTTTGGTGAACCACTAATTCCAAACAAGTGTTTCTTGAGCAATGTGCATTTGAGCTTATCAACAACTGCTTCCTGTTGTCAGGTGCTTAACTATGGCTTGACCATTGTTCCAAAATTGAGCCACTTGCTGAGAACTCATGGCATAGATCAAATCCCAGTTTTTTCTCCCTTCGATTGTTGTTCCCCAAAAAGATTGAGACTTGTGAAACTTTTTTTATGCTGTCTACATTTCTTTTAAAACATGCTAACTGTAAGTTTTTACAGCTATAATATAAGGAATAACAATGCACGTTCAATGACTCTTTAGTGATTGAACGCTTTGTTATAAGCTATTATAAAATATATTATGTTTTATGTTTTATAACTTATGTATTATAAATATTATCCACCTAATATTGTAAATGACATTCTTTGTTATATGCTTATAGATGTATTATTGGTTATTAATAATACATCCTTAAAGTGTTACTGATTCCTCACACTTTTCACACTATAGCACCATAAAAAAATGTGAAATGAAGATACTATAAAACTAAGAGCTTGGTGATGAAGTGGGCTATTTCATTTTGTGCCTTTCATCTGGAAACCCAGGCTTGAAATCAGGTCACGTTTGATGGTCTAAGGTAGCCGGCCCAAACTAGACATTAGCCCACATCACAAACCACACAATTCAGAGAGACCTAGGAAGGAAGAGGGTATCCATGTCCAAGGCATCTGTCTGCACAAAGTCTATCTCTAGCAAGACCAGTAGCTAAGCTTTTATGAGCACTAACTTGAAATGTATCAACAGTTTAAAGTAAAATGTTCAGGGTTCATCTCAGACGACATGGCCTTGACTTACGCTGTAAGTATGATTGTCAGTCCACTGGCACTTTATATAACTTCCATTCTATGTTGACATTAAATTGTTAGTACAGATGATATGAAAATAGTGTGTCTTATGAAACAAACCTGCGGTGCATCAGGGTTCAGCTGTTCAGCTTATTACATTTAATAAATAATTGTGAGATACAGTACATAGGTTTGAAAATTCTATCAAGGACAGATCTAATACTCAAACAAAGGCCCTTTCATAATATTTCAGCAAGCCTTTAATTAATAATAGAACCTTGTGTGTTTCATTTTTGCAGTAGTGACGTCTGCTTCAATGTTGTTAAATTAGGCAAACAAGCCACTTAACTCATGGACATTTGACCTGATTCTTTATAAACTTGGTAACAACATCTCCCCCAATAAATTACATCCTTTATGTTAAATTAAAATGCCAGTCACATGGCCTGTATTAAAAAGGTCAGGCATGCCAATGAACAACCTTGAAGATCTTAACACAGTAATCTTATTCACTGGAAACTTATTTTGCCATCCATCAAGTTTAGCTTAGGTGCCTAGCAACTCTGTCAATAGGGCATAAATGCTGTGCTATTAAACTTATAAAGCGAGAGAACTTCCAATACAATACTGAGAAGTGTGTGCACACTTTGTGCGTGCATGTGTGTAGGTGTGTACACTTTGTGTGCGCATGTGTGTAGGTGTGTACACTTTGTGTGTGCATGTGTGTAGGTGTGTGCTTGCATGTGAGTCTGTGCTGTTTATGCTAGCATGGATTATTTATTTATTATTGACTGTTATTTATTGATGCTGTGTGTACTGTAACCCAGCCAGCACTCATGGTCGTTCGTTTGCCCCTTTAAATTATGACCCAGGACAAAGGAAATGGAGTTTAAGTGCTGACGTGCTATTTTTAATACACAAAAAATGAAATAAACAAACAAAATCCTAATTCCGTGTTGGAGCACTGACTACACAGGCAGGTCCCTGACTAGCTCGCAGGATGGCTAAGCCGTTTACCTGCCAAACAAAAACACACCACACAGGTTTTACACTACCTTTTTTTTTTCTTTTTATGCTTGAGCACACTATCAAGCAGGCTTCTATCCACACCAGCAACCCTGAACAGACTGGCTGCTTTCTTTAAATACCCTGCACCTGGCTCTAATTTACAATGATCACCAGGTGCAGGGGATAATTACTAATAACACAATATAACTAAACAATTAAACCAAATGTACATACGCACATGTTTCATGCAGGGAGGATATTAACCCCCTCCCTGCTGTGTTACAGTGCATTGTTGTATGTTTCTTTTGTTCTGAGCCATGGTGTAAACTGAAGAAAAATTTCCATTTTATGCTCTATTTAATGGACAATAAAGCTTTTTTGAATTTAATTTAAATTTTTGAATTTTGAATACTCCCTGAAAACAATAAGATTTAACAATACATGTGTTGACAGTTACTAACACTCATACAAACCCCACATTTACTAATGCATCTTTGAGTTTTCTGTTTTATTTATTCATGCTGAAATTCACAGAAAAAAAGTATGTAACTAAAATGAAACAGAAGCATGTGTAACAAAATAACAAATAAATAAATACTGTATTGAGTCACAGATTTATGATAAATACTGTATTAATTCACAGATTTATGAAACAACAGTTCTACAAAAATGAATGTCACAGATGAGTTTCATTTCAATTGAAGTAAGAAAGCACCCATCTGCATTTCAGATGAGTTTCAGAATGATGTATTACCAGATAACAAAACAGCATTTCAGATGAGTTTCAGAATGATGATTTACCTGATAACAAAACATTCGGATTTCAGAGTGTCCACTTCAAAACATACATAAGGGGTAGGACTTCATTTCAACTAAATGTATTACTTGAAATTGTAACTGTTCAACATACTGCCTTAACAAAAAAAGAAGAAGAATTAATCAACACTGCATTTTACATTTTGAAATATTGTTAAACAATGATTTAAAAATAAATGTGAAACATTTAGGGTCCCATTCTGAAGCATTGGGGACTGATGGCGCAACCCCTCCCTGATTTTTACACCGAAATATTGAAAAGTCTGAATATTCCCAGAACATGAACTATAAACCCAGTGAAGGTAGTACCATTATAGCTGTCACCTCTGTAGACTTTTAATGTGTCTAGAAAATAAATAGACCTACAGCAACAACAACAACAAATCATATCATTATGTAACTGGGCAGGCTTGTTCTCCAAGAATTGTTAATTCAATAAAATATAACCTCACAGAAAAGTTATCTTGGCATGGTTTTGTGATGCTGTCAGTATTTAAACAATTGGTAAAGCATAATATCCTACTACACACTATTTCAATAGAATGTATTTATTTGTGTGCCGATGTCCTGGAGTGTAATTTGCTTGTGGATGAAGGACCCTTTTGTTGCTTTGCCATCTTTTCCATTTTCAACAATTCCAGTTAAGCTTGCAGTAGAGACATTATACAAAAAAAACAAACATCCTGGAATATATTGTTCAATGTTCCTCTCTCAAAGAATTCAGGTGTTGTGGTACAATCCAAAAAATCTACCATGTAGTCTACAGTGTAGTCTAAAATAACTAAATATTCAGGATTGCTTAGAAGTATTCACACCCTCATTTCATTATAATTTTATTCCTGGGATGGAAATATCAAGGATCTTTGTACATCGTCCAAACTATCTACAGTTTATAATCCAATTGAGTGAAGAGTATCTGAAACCACAGGGTGTTAACATTTCTGGTCACCACTATAAAAATACCAACATTCGCCACCAACACCAACCAATTCATTTTGTTACTGCTAGAGATTTCTTCTGAGCTCTCTAATTTTATGATCTAAAAAGTTGTACATTTAAGATAAATAAAAAGTTCCCTAATGGTGCAATATAAAATGTTGCAATTTGTCTGTGTATTTACTTTAACGAAAGGTGGTATAAGGATAGGGTTAATAACAACACATCTCTGTGATCTTCCACTCTGAAGGCTGTCTGGACTGTATGAAGTGTTTATTAGCAGTGTTAGTCAGCAACTCCGGACACAGAAATGTGCAATCATTTATAAATAACCTTGTGGAAGATTTAAACTCACATAACTGTTTTTCCTTTTTAATAAACGCACACACATATATGTGTATATAAATAACAGTTTATGCTCAAAAGAGCCAACTTCCCAGCATTTCAGTTTGTGTAACATATCTTTGTCAAGGGAAAGTGTGTTTGAAAACAAACAGTGAAGGTGCTTTTGATGCCATGGCAACTGCACTCACTTATTTCTATTTAAATCTAATAATGTGTTTGTGATGTTATTTACTACATAATTAATGATGTAAATCTACTATTCCTTTCAATTTAAAAAATTGAGTATTAATTTATTTTCCTTTATTCTTTTGTATTGTCTAATTTTATTTCTTCTAAAATTACATTGTAGGTCATTTATGTTATGTTCATTTCTTGTAAAGTGTTGAACTATTGGTTCATTTATTTTTTAATTTCTTATGTTTGAGAGGTGATTCTGTATTCTCTTATATAATGGTGTACCTGTCTCTCCTACATATTTTATTTTGTTACATTTTTAGCATAATATACCATAAACAAGGTTGCTAGTTATATATCCATGGGAAGGTTGCATGCATATAAAGTATGAACAGGGAAGTGACTAAAATGTTGATTAGAGCATGTTCTGGGTTTTAGGAACACCTGCAAGGCCACAACATCCAGTGTGGATGTGAATCAGAATTGTTTTGCCAGCTTAAGCAATAAAGATTTGCGGCAAACATAATGATGTAATCATAACACTGGGGACTATTGGGTGAAACAAAGAAGCAGTTATGAAAGATTGTGGAAGGGTGGTGGGCAATTCACTGACACAGAGGAGACAGAACTTTATTTGTAATGCCGCTTAGGCGCACTGATTTATTTTTACCCGCAGAGGGTGCTGTTGTCCGTGGCCTGAATACTGACAACAGTAAACAGGATCATAGGGTTACCAATACAGGCATACAGTCCAGTGCACATACAAGTGCTCAAAAATAATAATGAAAACAAAAAGTGAAAGAAAAAGGAAAATAAAACACAGTAATAAAACTACTCGGCAGCGTTACTCCGACCGTCGCTATCCACACGGCCTGGGTCTTCGTCCTACGCTCACCCGTTCCCTCAACTTGTAGATACTGTTCGGGGTTCTGCCAAGTTTTTCCCCGCTACTAAAAATTCATTTTCTTTTCTTTTTAATTAATTTATTGTTGTGCTTGGTCCGGCAGCAGAGCTTCCGCCAGCTGGCTCGTTTCGTCTTTGAGGGGCAGGCTGAGGGAACACCAGAGTGTTATTTTATAGGGTGAGCAATCCCCCAAGGCCCGCCTCTCAGCCACTCAGAGATAGGGAAAGCCAACACACCCTCTTCCCCACCTCTCTGTGTCATTGCCATGACTGACAGGCTTATCTACGAGGCTGCTGCCCCCTTCCTGCAGTACCACGCATGCGCCTGACAGTCAGCACAGATCTCTACCCTGTTACAAAGATGTTAACATCAAATACTGTATAAAACAGGCTTATTCAGAGCTCTTTGTTGGAGCAGGAAGAATGAAGTAAAGACTGCAGCCTGTCTCTCTGGAATATAGGTAAATATTGCCTTTGAGCAAATACTTTAGGTCAATCCACAAAATAACACTTGCTTATGTGAAGTGGTTAACTCAGAGCTGGACCATGGCAGAGGGACATCCAGGGTCTAGTTTTAGGTAGAGCTGGGTGTCATCTGCATAGGAGTGAACACATGAGGCTATGTTGGTGGATGAGGTGACCCAAGGGAAGCATGTAGATGTTGAAAATACTCAACTAAAGTCCCTTGCAGAATATTTTATGTCCAGGAATTAGAACTTGATTGAATATAATTTTACATTATCACACCACAAGGCTGTGGAATTGGCTATTAAGTTATTATGTCAGTGGTAAATTAGGTCTGACTCCACTGAAATGTATACTTCTATCACTTTAATTGAGAAACAGCATTCCCAACAGAGGAGGTTAAAAAAGGTTAATAGTATACAAGAGTACTGAGGTAGGAGACACTGAAACAAAGTGAATGGCTTGACAGTGGGAACCAAGATTACCTGTTAATCTTCAATCCTGAGCAGTAAGTGGATTGTAGCAGGGAGACAGCATTCAAAATGCGCTGCTTTTTTAATCTCATTGATTTAGAAAAGGATAAATATGCTGCTTGCTTTAATTTTACAGGGAAGAGAACAGTGACACTGAAAACATTGGCAGATAATGAATATGTTTAATAGGAAAGTGAGGCATTATCATTTATTTGTGCCTGTAGGCTTACATGAGTAATTTTTAATACATTTTTACAACACAAACATAGCAGTAATTTAGTAATGTTTTCCCAACAGATCTACATTATCTAAACAGGCAAGAGAAGGTATGCTGGATTAACAGCTGCTTTTGCAGCTCATTTTGAAACTGATAATAAAATGCAAAATGTGGTTTGTTTCTGTTCCATGTAAATATAGTTTTAGTATATAAGGTATCTGTGTTTAGGTCACAGAAGAAGATAGTAAATATATACTAAAGAATATTTCTGTTAGGTTTACCAGAAATGATTGAACTTACTGTATTTTTTATCTGACTTTTGTTGTTACATTAATTAGAATTTGCAATATCATCTCAATTTCTAAATCTATGTTGTTTTTTTTTTGTTTTTTTTTTTATTCAGTTTAGTACTTGCTAGATCTGAAATCAGTCTCTTTTTGTTACAGAAAACACTTCCCCTTAACATGGTCACAGTTAAAGTTACTGAACCTTATATCTCTGAAGATTTGCAGCAAAACATACTATAAATAATGTAATGATTTGCCAAAATTCAAGGACGTTGCTGCTTCGTTATTTCACTATTTGAATTTAATAAAGGTAATTAAGGTAATAAAGGTCAGTACTATTGGGGGGAGGTGTGTTTTCTTGCCCTCCGTCAGCGTTTGCCTCTGTCCTCCATAAGCTTTAACAAACGTATGGTCCGTAACAGTTCCAGAGGATTCCAGTACATCTACCAGTGGTGCACCTGTTAAAAGTCAGGAACCATATTTATCAATGGACCTTTTTTACGGTGAAAAAAGTAACTAATTCATATTTTAGTTCAAAGAGATGCCTTTTGCAGATACAGTGTAAGCCAATTGGTAAGACAATCCAAAGCAAGCTCTGCAACCAGTTTAACTAAATGTAAAGAATCTAGATTTGAATCCCAGCTTAGCATTTGACTATCTGCTGAAGAGGTGCAAACCCCCTCCATGCCAACCCAATATTCCCCACACACACCCACACATTACACCGGCAGGGCTTTCATCCTGCCACAGGGTTATATGTTGGCTTGGCAGCCTTACAAATGCAAACAAGATGTGTTATGTAAATTAGCATTCATTTATTATTATTATTATTTCTTAGCAGACGCCCTTATCCAGGGCGACTTACAATTGTTACAAGATATCACATTATTTTTACATACAATTACATATAACTATAAAACCTGTCAGGAAGGTAGAATTGTTTGGTGAGATAGACCAGTAAAACATTTTGATTATACTCTGGTAGTGAATCAATCAATCAATCAATCAATCAATCAATCCTTATTTTATATAGCGCCTTTCATAGTGGACCACCATCACAAAGCACTTTACAAGATACAGTCAAAACAACAATGCATAATACATTAAATACAAGGCTAGGATGTGAAAAGAATTCTAAAACATTGTGGATACATAAAAAAAAAAGTAGCAACGACACAACAGCTAATATCAGATGCATGCCCTACTGTAATTGCTGTTGCTGCAAACAGTGTCACTGTCTATGCAGCAGACTCTACAACCAAAGCATCACCATCCATTGTTGCCTGCAATGAAAAGCAATTACAGTATGCAACAATGTAAAGGTAATCAAAACATGGCTACTCTTACCTGGTGTTCTCCCTGCATACAGCAGGAGGTTTCAACAGCCTGGGTTAACTGTAGCTGGTGTTAATTTGATTGGTGCCTCCCGGGGATTAAGGTTCCCCACCTTTACTCTTAATTTAAATGTAAGAGGTTAATGTAAAATAAACTGCTTTCAGTATTACATTTGTGTGTGTGCCTCTTAATTATATAATCTCCCATTCGCTGTTATGTGCTGTATTTCTACAGTATATGAGCCTGCTTTTTCACTTTTTCTATTCCCCTACTATTACATTTATAATAAGAATCCACATATATGCATAGGCACCTTTCAAACAATGAACAAATACGTATTTATCAACCAAGGATTTAGCTTGTAGTATTAATTATACTCGTAAACACTAACAAGTTCTTTTTTGTTTGTTTTTTTAAAGCTAGTTAAATCTAAACATTGACAATTCTAGCCACAAACATTAAAAAGGCCTTCAAAGATGATTATCCACACTCACTCAATCACATACAATTTATATACAGTTTACTATCTCCTATGAGTGCTCTTACTAATGTAAAAAAGGCCTTTATTTAAACAGTCCATAGATCAAGTTATTGGTTTTGTAGGAGTACTCAATTATGCAAATTTCCTTGACCCGGGTTATCTGTTAGTTTAAGTCTTATTGTCCCAAAAGATTGTAGTAGGCTCGGTTTGAGATATACAGTATATATATATATATATATACACACACAGTATATAGATAGACAGATAGATAGATAGATACACATACTGCGTGTGCACTTTCTTTTGAATTATTACTCACCCAGTCCCCTTCAACATGGAGTCCTCCGCAGTGTGCTTCATTGATGTCATTTGTTTCTTCGATTGGTGAGTAGAACAACTAATATAAATGTTTTAATGATGCTAGTAAAAACATATATGAAACGAAAAGTTCTCCTGTGTTATATATACGCCTATTGCACGAAGGCGCTGCTCTCGACAGATGTGGCATATTGTTTTTTTTCTGTGATTTTCTTTATTGCTTTTATTCAAGCTTGCAATTCAACAGCTGAAATCACTCCATATCCAGTGTCCAATCAACTGTCTCACTAATTAGGTGATTAAGTGCATATGCTTCAGTCATAGTCACTCAAGTGTGTCATGGTCAAGGATGAATGATCAAGTGATTAAAAAGAAACCAAAAACATTTTGTCAATGTCCATCATTTATATACCTTATTTTATATATACACACATTTTGTAACGGCGGGTCCCAAGGCAAGCTGGAGAGAGGGGCTGGGCCAGCGTGCTGGAGTGAACGCGAGAACCCAGCTTGTACTTTTCCACCGAGCGAGGTCACCCGCAGTAAGGCTGGGGCCATGACTCTTCACTTTTAAAAGGTTCTATGGATCCCTAGGTTGGGGAATTTCCCCACAGCTGCCAGCCTGGGACTTTCCGGCCTGGGACTTTCCGGCCTGGGACTTTCCGGCCTGGGACTTTCCAGCCAGGTGAGGTGGGAGCTGGATACCAGAGTCAGACTGAAAGAAGAGAACAGAACAAAGAAAAGGAGCTAAAGAGAGAAAAAACTAAAGAGAGAAAGAGCTAGAGAGAAGAAAGAGCAGACTAGTAGAAGTGTGAGCTGTGGCTGACAGCAGCTTTGTTAAGCAATAATCAATAACACTATGTAACACAATTTTTGTTCCTGGGTAGTAAGTGTTATTTCCTAATTGCTTATGCCTCAGAAGTATAGAAAATGGCTATTATTCCCCACAAACTTTGCTTTTGTGACCAGGACAGTGATATTTTGAAATTTACCTATTTCCAATGAGAAAACGGGCGAATGTGTGTCTTTCGTTCACATAAAGTCAGAAAAAAACAACGTATGAATCCAAATTAACATGTATTTATACTAAAGTAATACAAAAATGACTACAAAAGATTTAGAAGTGAGTAGTTTTTCGAGATTTACGATTATACTGTAAATCACTTTCAAGAATCAGCCCCCAAATGTAGTCTCCCATCATGTTCTCGTTATACTGTCCTTGGTAGCGGCGTTCAAAGTCCAGTATATCCTGGTGGAAGTGCTCGCCTTGCTCCTCCGAGGACGCGCCCATGTTCTCCTTGAATTTATCAAGATGAGCATCAAGGATATGGACTTTGAGGGACATCCTACAGCCCATTGTGCATAGTTCTTCACCAGAGTCTCAACCAGCTCCACATAGTTTTCGGCCTTGTGATTGCCCAGGAAGCCCCGAACCACTGCGACAAAGCTGTTCCAAGCCGCTTTCTCCTTACTAGTGAGCTTCTTGGGGAATTCATTGCACTCCAGGATCTTCTTTATCTGTGGTCCGACGAAGACACCGGCTTTGACCTTTGCCTCAGACAGCTTAGGGAAGAAGTCTTGAAGGTACTTGAAGGCTGCCGACTCCTTATCTAGAGCTCTGACAAATTGTTTCATAAGGCCCAATTTGATGTGCAGTGGTGGCATCAGCACCTTCCGGGGGTCCCAGCCGTACTCATCATACTTCAAGGCGTCCAGCAAGGTCTTGATGCTGTTGTAATCCTCTTTGAGGTGCACCGAGTGAGCCAGGGGAAGAGACAGGTACTTGTTACTATTATGGAGAAGCACAGCTTTGAGGCTCCTGGATGAGCTGTCAATGAAGGACAGTATAACAAGAACATGATGGGAGACTACATTTGGGGGCTGATTCGTGAAAGTGATTTACAGTATAATCGTAAATCTCGAAAAACTACTCACTTCTAAATCTTTTGTAGTCATTTTTGTATTACTTTAGTATAAATACATGTTAATTTGGATTCATATGTTCTTTTTTTCTGACTTTATGTGAACGAAAAGACACAAATTCGCCCGTTTTCTCATTGGAAATAGGTAAATTTCAAAATATCACTGTCCTGGTCACAAAAGCAAAGTTTGTGGGGAATAATAGCCATTTTCTATACTTTTGAGGTATAAGCAATTAGGAAATAACACTTACTACCCAGGAACCAAAAAAAAAAAAAAAAAATTGTTACACGGTGTAATTGAAGCAAAAAAAAAAAAAAAGTTTAGCCTTGAAACCTTGCCTTGCGTCCTTCTTGACACCGTCATAATATATATATATATATATATATATATATATGATTTGCGCCCTCAACCTTTCTATATATACATTTAGTTCTTCCCTTATATCTTCTCTTATTTCCTTATACTTGTACATTTCTTTCTCCATTTGTTTTTCTTTCCCTTCTACCTTCAAAATATAATGTACTGTTGCTACTTCAATTTCTATATCCCTTATCTTTCTATTTAATCTGTTTCTTTGCTGATCATATGTATTGCATTCCATGATATATGTTCCACTGTTTCTTGTTCACCACAATTATTACAGGATGACTCCCAATCCTGTATAAATGATGATTTAATGCTGTCCTAACCTTAGTCTATTAATATTAGTTTCTTCCTCTCTGTTTTCCCTTTCCCCATATGTTTGTATTTCCCTACTTTTGAGTGATTTTTATAATAAAATCTTCCCTTTCCATTGTTTTCCCATTGTACTTGCCATACATCCATTACCTTAGCCACAGCATTCACCTCTGCAGGACTCAAAGGTATTATTTTGTCAATTTCTTTATTTAGAGTTGCCTTTTTTGCTTAAAAATCCACAATTTCATTTCCTAAAATACCCGAGTGACTTGGAATCCATATTCCCGTCCTTTTATCTCAGTTAACATTTTATTTCCTTTCTTGCTAATTATTCTGGTTAACAGTTTACATATTTTTGGTTTATTAAACATCCATTTTGGCATCAATGTTTTATTGAATATGTTCAGTATTGTTATTTCCTCAATCTTAATCTCTTTTGCCCAGTTTGTCATATGGAATGCAAATGTTCCACCAACTTTTTCCCATTTTCCCTTTTTATATTCATGATACCATTTTGTCCCAATACTCCCCCTCACTGGATGTTCCTTACTAAAATATTTAATCTTATTCCAATACGTTATATTAAGTAATGTTCTCCTTAATCTTAGTGGCATCTCCCCTGTCATTACTTGCAAAGGCTCAGTTGGTGATGATCTCAATGTTCCTGTACATATTCGTAATGCCTGTGCCTGAATGGCTTCTAAACTCTTTAATTGACTCTTTCTTGCTTCCTCTATAACTTGACTTTCATAATCTAGTACACTTCTTAATGTACCTTTATATATCATTAAAAGACACTTTTGATCTACTCCCCATTTGGTACCTGCTATTGCTCTCAACAAATGTAATCTTTCTTTACACTTATCTGTTATAATTGTGATATGTCTACGCCACATCATTTTTTAAAAATCTAAATAAACCTCTAAATATCTGGCCTCATCCACTTCTTTAATTATATGTTGTCCATATTTAGTTTTAAATGTATTTACTTTGATTTGTTTAGAAAAATGCATGCTTTAAGTTTTCGCTAATTAAATTTTAAATTGTAACCAGGAAGTCTACGGTTCAAATCCCAGCTCAGCCACTGACTCATTGTGTGACCCTGAGCAAGTCACTTAACCTCCTTGTGCTCCGTCTTTCGGGTGAGACGTTGTTGTGACTCTGCACCTGATGCATAGTTCACACACCCTAGTCTTGTATCTTGTAAAGCTCTTTGTGATGGTGGTCCACTATGAAAGGTGCTATATAAAAATAAAGATTATTATTGTTAGTAGTAGTAGTAGTAGTAGTAGTAGTAGTAGTAGTAGTATTACATGTTGATGCACGTGCATCATGACAAGTAGTATAGATGTTTATTTATTTGTTGATTCATATTGTGTCTGGTGGCTAACTCTGTCTTAGAGAACACTTTGGCTATAAGAACACTTTGCTTGCTTCCCAAGGGGTGTTGTCTTAGCCAGGGCGACTGTATCTCTAAATGAACAGGAAGGTATTTAGAGATATCTCTAAATGATTTAGAGATATATCTAAATGATCAGGATGTTATTTTGAGATATCTGAAAATGATTTAGAGATAGCTCAAAAACATTTTGAGATATCACAATGATTTAAAGATATCTGAAAATACATTTTCAATATTATTATTTATTTCTTAGCAGACACCCTTATCCAGGGTGACTTACAGTTGTTGCAAAATATCACATTACACAATATTACATTATGAAATATCACCTTATAGATAAGACCAGTTGTAAAGTACAGTAAAATCAATAGAAAGTAAGATCAAATTCAAATAAGGGATATCTAATTTAATGCTCCATTTAAAGATATCTGGAAATCATTTTGAGATATTATCTGAACGTATTTTAGATATTCAAAATTATTTAGAGATATCTTTAAATATTTGAAGATACCTTTACTATTTAGAGATATCTAGAAATGGTTTAGAGATATCTCTAAATGTTAATTTGGCTTGCTATATCTGTCAACCTGTAATAAGGTTATTTTGTTTACAAATACTGCACATAACTTGTCATGCTCGGGTGTGTCTGGTTTTCTTCACGATAAGAACACAGTCATTTAAAGGCCCTCGTTGCTGAAGATTCTGATTAACCAGATAAAACAAAGTTTGGAATTATAACTCATATTTTCTGTCGATCCATCAAGTTCAGAAGCTACGTTTCGATTGAACGTCAAACTGCAATAAACTACATTTCCCATAGAGCTTTGCGCGTGGAACGCTAAAATTACGTTCTTTGACAAACGGCAGGAAGGAGAGAAAGGCAACAGTAGCCGAGAGATCAAGTCTAATGTGATGTTTAAAAGGAAAGGTAATTCACGGAAGTATTGAAACTGAGGAAATAAATAAGTAAACTATGAAGCGATATGGTGAATAACGGAAACGTGGGTCCGATTTCTAATGCAACCTTTCTTCATGTGAAGGTAATAATGTAATGCCAGAGAAGAAGCAATTCGCGGTGCCTAGACTTAGAAACTCCTCCTTTTGCAGTCCATATACTGTTTATGTCGCGCAACTGACAAAGTGTTCTGTGTGTCTAAAAAACACGTAACTGATAGAGAAAACGAGGCCTTCTGACTATTCTTGGTTTGTGAATACTGTTATTCGTTATAATTTAGAGAACTAAGTAACCAATGTAAATTAATACTACAATCTAATGCATGGCAATGTTAGTGGGGACCTACATTTCAAACTTTACATGTAATTAAGACCATGCTGTGCACTTGGGGGGGGGGGGGGGGGCATTGCTTAGTACTGTACAACAGACAGTATACGTGTACACTATTCTATTCTATACAAAACGGTTAAACAACACCCAGGATACTCCTTCCTACCCTACATGTTTGGTTTTCACATATTCATCTTGTAAGGCACATTCTACAGTTGTATTTCAAATGTCATGACAGTAAAAGTGGCTTTAAACTGAGTTTTGTTTAATTAAACTGGGAAGTTACTATACTATAACTGGTCACTGTTTTATAATAATAATACTAATAATAATAATAATAATAATAATAATTTTAAGAAAATCAAATTAAAATAGATTAGATTTAATCTCTTAAATATTAACATTCCTGTATACGGTCAAGAACAGACTTTGTCGCAGAACACAGCCATGGAGTGCATTTATGACATGAATCTGCACAGCATGAGGTGGGGCTATTCCATTGATAGGTGAATTAAAGATACCTTCCCTAGCAGCAGTCATGAAATAAAAAGTTCAAATGTCAGGAGTAAAGGGTTACGATTAGGCTGCACATAAGGTTAATGTTAAAAAAAGAGAACTTGAAAAACATTGAACAATGATGACAGAACTTTGGTTGACAGTTAAGAATCCATAACTGCACAAATTAGGAACAATTTGTATACTGTAAGTATATGTGTCAGTCATTCTGGGTCAATTGCAGGATAAAAACTCATGAATAAAATTCTCTTTGAGACTAACCAGAGTCATTCAAATTCCTGACTCATTGGCTAAATAATAATAATAAATACACTTCTAAGGGGAAACAGCCAATTTTCTAAACCCAAGGACCTTTGGCCTACTCAGTGAACATCAGTATGTTCTCTAAAAACAAAACATTGAGCTTAAAAATATACAAATAAATGACTTGCTGTAGTTGATTCTTGCTAGTTCTGTACAGTTTAAGTGGTGCGCGGAGGTGGATATTTTGTGAATATAGCCCCCAATGTTGTTGCAATTATAAGTTGATTTCAAATCATAGGCTTTTGTACTCTTCTCCTCTTCTGTTTGTGGAATGTCATTTTATTAACAGGTATTGTTAGTGACACCCTTAGATTGTTAATCCTGCTGGTGTTTCGTCCTGCACAGGTAATTTATTTAGTGATTAATATCACTAGATGTGTCTATAGAGAGCAGTCTGCGACAGAGTAGGGTTGCAAGTTATTGATACACATGTATTAAGATGTAGGCTAGCCTGATAGATTAACAATAGATATATTAAATTATTGTTTTCAGTTACTTTCCAAAATGCTTGGGTGTTGTTGTTTTTTTCTGTCAAAATATGTACAGTAACTCCACTATGTCCCTGTCGATGAGGCATGTGCAAAAAAAATATATATATAGCGATCAAACATTGTATTGCTACAGTACTGAGTTTACATTCAAATATATTACAAAAGGGCACAACAGAAAAGATCCAAAAATACATTGCTGCAGCAGCACTCTCAATCGATATGAAGTCTAAGAGATTTGTGCTTCAGATCACCTCCAAGTTCTGCTAAGTTTGCAGGCACAGAGGGCACTGCTGGATTGCACCCCAGTCTGAATTTGCAGTAAATCCCAGGGGCACATTTACTGGCATCCAGTATTTCATAACTTTAACAGATTTATTGTGTTACGATATTTAAGCTTTTAATAATTTATGACCAAATGTTACATTTTCCTTGTAATTCATTAACTGCAATCCATCTGTTGTGACCACCAAGGAGACTGATAAAATAATCTGAAAGGGTTACAGAACACCCTGTAGTGTTTGCAAGGGCCTGAATCCTTTTCCTTTGCCCTGTGTTGCTAATAATTTTCGTAGTGCTGCGACAAATATCCGAATATTCAAACAAATATTTTTTGACATGTATTCGGATACAAAATTCAGATGTACCACCTCACCAGAATTTGCGCGACAGTTTAAAAAATGACAAATAAAAAAGAGCTGTGTGATATGTGAAATTTAATATATTAAACAAACAGAATGAACCCAGCAGCTCTTGAGTCTCTATTTAAAATTTTTAGACAGCAAAATGTAAATAAACCAGATTATGCGCGTGCATGCATAGTGATCTCTGTGGAAGGCCAGCTGGGTCAAAAGGCAAGCATGTAATTCTGAAATGCCTTGCTTAAACAGTGCCCAACTTTCTGGAAATGTTGTGTAGAGATTTTAATATAGGTTGTATATGTTATATATGTTATATATTTTTTGTTGCGACTTTGTTACTGTGTGTGTAATGTAATAAACAAGAGCCAAACTCCTGGGATATTTTTCTACTTTAATGTGTTACATATTGTAACGTCTTGCTGTAAAATAAAGGCACACACACGGGCCCCTGCCCCTGCTATGCTGTCTCTGCCTGCGTTCTGGGCAATATAATGGCTTTTATCCGAACAAATATTTAAATTATGAGCGAATATCCGTACATGAAAATCCCCTGTTCATCCCAGCACTACTATTAGCATACATTTTTGTGAGTTTTCATCAAATTATTCATATTGCCATTTCTTATTATATACTACTCTATACCTGTATCATAGTCATCAACTTTCTTGTCACACTGATAGTGCTCATTTTGAATTTACAGCCATGATGGGAGTATGTCGCAGTTTAGTTATTTTAAAAGTTGTAAAGGTAAGACATTCTGATCAGTAAGGCCGTATCAGATGTCCCCTTGTTGTGTTTGCAGTACTGGAAACACTTTCTAATGTAATTGACTTGTGAGCTCCTCTTGAAGTGGAAGAGGGGGTGTTCTTCGTATCTGTCACCGGTCTTCATTTTCATATAAAGGAGGAGGCTTGAAGTCCTACGTAGAAGGCAGGGGGGGGGTCTGGGGGTTGAAAAAGCATTTCGGAGGACATCTACAGCTAAATAATTTTTTTCAACAAATTCCTTGTGGAAAACGGACACTCTACTAACAAGTTCAGTCTGTATGGCACTTTTGTGGAGTTTTGAATTCATGTGTGTTTCAATGGCATTAATCTTCAACCTGTGAGGGAATTTCAGAAAACTTTTCTGATGTATTTTGAAGGTTTTTTGTAGCGTGCTTCTTGCATATTGACCCTCCACAAAGCACAACCACCAAGTATCTTTCTTCACCCATTCATGTAGAAACGTGGGTTTTAACCTTTCTGTTCAGCGAAATATGTTGCCACTAAATTTTTACAATATTCACTTGAAAGGGCAAACAGTTGGCTTGTCTCTTGCATTTTTTTTAATGATTGCTGTCTTAACTAAGTCAGATTTTCAGGTTTTAAGACATTTGCTTCTGCTAAACTAGTATAGAGCTAGAACCCAGTTTTCTCAGATGAGGGCAGTGTAGTATTGTCTAGCTCAGTACTAAGTAAAGTCCACATATTTAAGCAAACTGTTTGGTTTTGCAATAATGTCTTACACAGAGAAGAAAGTGGGGAAAGAAAGAAAGAACCAGACACCAGTGAAACAGAGAAATTATATTTCAGGCACAAAAACAATGTCACATTATATAGATACCATAATACCAAGTGAGACAGAAGAGAAAAATGTGAAGTAATTTCTAAATTAGATAAGAAGCAGTATTAATTGGAAGTAAATTTGATTACAGAAAAGGTAAGCTATGTTTTGTTTTCTACTTCTGGCTATTCCATTTTCCAATTTTAAGTTTCTAAAAGTATTCATGGAACCAACCAGGTAACAGTCTATGTAAGACTTACAATATATAATACTGTTGTTGCTCAAGTTTGCCAGAAAATGTCGCCACGAGAGGCACACAGATCGATAAGCCAACTATACAGCTGGCGAGTGCGAGTACTATGTATCTGTTTGCACCATGCCTTAAGCACCCTAAGACTGAATGTGAAGGAATTTGACATGTTCTCATTTTTCCATGTGGAACAGCAAATTTTGACTCTTGAACTTGACTATTTTCAATTAGTACTACTATGAATATGATTGTTTTCGAATTGTTAGCTAATTTTACACATTTTATTATAAGTGCTTTGGTAGCTTTATCAACAGATAGGCATTAATGGGTTAAGACATTTCGTGTTCGATAAAAATTGTTGTAAAATATAAAAATATGCAGTTAAATCAGTAAAGAATTTAACAAAATGACGGTCGATACAGCTGAAAGGAGGAATTTAAGATGCAGACAACGGGATTCAACTGAAGCCACAGAAAATGACTGGTATACTGAAATACTAAAAACAGTGCTTCGTTTATAATCGAAATAGCGAACTAGTTCTCAACAAAAAAGAGTAAAACGGGGGAAAAAATGATTCCAGTTTTTTAACTATGAAAATCTGGTAAACCTAGTTTTGATGGCAATGAGAGACTGTGCATTCAAAAAGAACAGTCAACACATAAGCTTACAGCTACTGAAAGTTTGCAATACAAATGATGAATAGCAGTAAGTTGTGGCATTACTCAACTCCATTTTCTTGTGAAGAAAGTGTAAATCAATGATTGATTCGATAATCGCTTCATTGTTCGGCCTTCGTCACCAACATCGCTTGTAAGCTTGAAACTGATTGGTCCATCACGATTCATGGTGTCCATGGAAAGTCCGGAAACTAAATGCCTTCAGAGAAGGAATGTTTTACTCTACTTACATACGTAATGAATAGTGGAAATTCTCGCAATTTTTTTTCTTTTTTAAATAACTATTTTAAGCGGCTCATCTGGATAAGTAGGTGGCAATTTAGCCGGCCACCGGCTGGAGAGGAGAAGGCTGTATCACCATGCCTATCTAAGGGCTTGGGCTTTGAGAATAACTTCCTACAAATCTGACCATTCATTGTGTATTTTATTTTATAGAAGGATTTTCTTCTGATGAAGAGAACCAAAAGAAACTGTGACCAACCAAGTCTGCACACCGAAGAAGTCCCTTCCCTCCTAAGCTTGTGAATATCAGGCTTCATGGTTGGATATCCGGGAACAGACCAATCTTGTACTTGTGAACGATCATGCTTGGAATATTCTTCCGCAAAAAAATGTCCCAGAAACTGAGTATACTGTTGCTGATCTTTGGCTTAGTTTGGGGTCTGATGCTTCTGAGATACGCCTTTCATCATCCGAGACACCAGAGCAGTGCTGAGCTGCGGGAGGAGATTCTTGACCTAAGTAAAAGATATGTCAGGGTGCTGGCTGAGGAAAATCAAAATGTAGATGGATTGCATGGGACGTCAATGGCTGGATATGGTAAGATTTTGGCACATATAAACACAGAAAGATTGAGGCTGCGAGTGATGTATGCTGCATTTATATCATTTGTAGTATGACTGTCTTCTTGAACTTTAGTGCTGCTAAAAGTGGTCAGGGAACTGGACTTGTTGCTAACTTGTAGCTATAATTCTTACCTGTTTTGCACTTCTGTTTGTACTGTAGGTCTGTTTTTATTTTATACCATGATGTCTGGTACTACACTTAAAGAAATGTCTGTTTGCAAGCTATGTTTTCAGTTAGTGTTGCGCTTGTTTGGTCATTTTACCTGGAGGTTAATATTGTCCTCATTCCTTCAATGGCTTGTAACAGATATCCCAAAAATAATGGCATAGAAACCAAACTTTCTTTACCCCAAAATAATAGCAGATTTCACGTGTTGAAATGAAAGTACATGTTTTCTGTAATGTGTTTCTTTCAAAACTGCACATTTGAGACCTATGTAGCTAATGGAAGTGTAAAACAGAAAAGATGTATGGAATTATTTTATTAGCTACAAATACTTTTAAGTGATGTAGCAGCAGCTTGTCAGTATATTGCTTCGGAGGACAGCGTGTGTTCGTCTTCGTCCTCCTGAGCCAGCGCAGGGGTGGTAGCGGTGAGCTAAGCCTAAAAATAATTGGCCATTTCAAATTGGGGAGAAAATAATAAAAAATTGGCAACGACTAAATTTATAAAAAAAAAAAAAAAAAAAAAAGACACTTCAGTTAATATCCTTTGTCATAACTGTTTTGTTTGTCTTTCCAGTAATACTCTGCTTTGTATTGGTAACTTGTTCTTTGTTTTTGTTTTTCTAGCTGACCTAAAGAGAACCATTGCTGTCCTGTTAGACGACATATTACAGCGGTTGGTGAAGCTGGAGAGTAAAGTAAATCTTGTTGTAAATGGCTCCAAGACCAACACTACACACAGGGTTGTGGGCACTACCCCCAGTAAACCAACGGATAGGGCAGGTCGCCCAAGATAGCAAGGTGTGAACATTGATAACAAATCTAGTACTCCTTGGCTCCATCATGGCAGCTTTTTAGACGAAGGTTAGGTTAGTTCACTGTAAAGTGATGATCTTAAATGATCTTTTAGTACAAGCTAGTTTTTGGTTGTTTTAGGAGCCTGTGGAATAGGAAATCTCCACAGACAGGACAAACGCAAGCTTGGCTGCTCTTGATCTGAATTACTGTTTTGCGTACAACTATCAATCCGTTTTAGCGCTTAACTTGAAGGTGTATCAAGTGAGTTTTCAGTATTAGGCTTATAATCATACTTTAATATTTAAATGGCACAGAATATATTGTAGCTTTGGAAATTGTACTGTAAATTATAAAATCAACCAAAAGAGTGTTATTATTTGCACTGTACTGTATATGAACGCTTATGATTTCAAATAACTATTTTGTATATCCGCTAAAACTAAGCTACGAAAACACAATAACAACTAGAATGTTCGTTTAATGGAGGAAAAATAAACGTATGCGATTGGGGGGAGAATCATATTTTGTCTCTTATGCTAAATTGATTTGGAAAAGCATCGTTTTTAACTTTGTTTTTAATCATGATCCTGAGAAGTTTTTTGCCTTAATTTCGCAAGCTAGTTCTTTTTTATTTTTCTTTTAATTAATAATGCTTACACACCACAAGAAAATCATTTAGAATGGTTCTGTGTACCTAAATGAATGATGGGCTTGGTTAATGCACATATTTCACTTATCAAGTTTTTTAGTTATGGTAAGGTGGAGTTTAAATTTGTGTAAATGATATTACATTTATATAGTATGGCATTTATGTTTGTGTTTTTCATATGTTGCCTGGCACCATAAATGGACAAACTGAACTGTTTGCAAAGCAATATATGTGTAACATTTTGGTTGTTAATTACACATTTTACTATGTACATTCATTTGTATTAATGTGTTTATTGGTAGTTGTTTTTTTTCATTCATAACTAATTATTTTGTATCAGTGTAAGTGTTTGCTCTGAGAATCCTAAGGATAAAATGTACTTTAAAAAAAAAATAATAATCTTTACTGATTTCATGTGAGAGTCATGAATGGCCAATAAATCTATTTTGATTATATGGCTTAAATTGCAATAAAATTACAGTTGTGGTTAAACACAATACAACACTGAAAAGAAACCAAATACCTGGAACATATTGAAGTGGGAAAGATGTGCGAGTGGCAGGGTGGGGTTCCTATTGGACACATGCAATGGACAGGGATGATGGGATCTGAAGAACTGGCTAATCAATCCCTGTGTCCATGCGAGTCAAGTCCTTACATCAATCTCCTGTGATTCTGTAAACCAAACTAAATTGCAGGAATAGCACTGGATAAGCTGCCCCTCACACATGGGGTGTTCTTATGAAATTCTACTTCCTATACATGTTTACTGTGGTTTTTCCTCTTTTACAGTATAACCAAGATTATATGCATTTGGATTCCAAATCCTGTCATCATGTGATAATATAACATAGTACGGTTTTGATAAATGAACATCACAAACAGTGCCATTGACAGCATAGGAACAGCAGCCTGTAGTGACTGATTTGGCTGAGGCCAGACACTGAGCAGAAGCAGTATGTACTGTAACTGACTCTGATCGCTTTGATGCGTCCTGTTGTTATTGCTTAAATTGATTGTTCACATACCACCATGTATTCCCATTACAGAGACTGGTCTTGAGTAAATAACTAATCTAGGCTACCTGAGTTGTCTGGAGATGTGTGCATACTACTACAGCACAAAGCTGAACAAATTGAGCTTTTCATTTAAAATTGAAAAGCGCATTAGTAAATGTTTGGAACCCACAGGTGTCACAACATTCAATGCACAATTAACAACTTAGAATGTGCTAAAAATCAGATGGATGCCAGTGATCAGAACAATTAACATGAAAAAAACAACTATTTGAATGTTTTAGCAACACCCATGGTTGCTAAGGCAACTAATGTGTTCCAACAGACAATGTGCCAAAGAGGCTGATCTCCGACACATTTTTAAACAATAATGCAATTTCAAAAGAATATGTTTCTCCATTGATTTTAATTCAAATAAATAGAATAAAAACAACTCCAGGAGCTCCGCTAGAAACAAATATAAGAAACAAAACAAACACAAACACAGAGAAAATAAATCCTAATAAACTTGAACTTGTTTAGCAATGAAACTAGCTCTGTGCAGGGCCTGATTTAACATTACATTTCAGAGCAAAGTATTATTTTTCTTTTTGTTAGCCCTAACCAGCCTATGGAAGAATACATATTTGAGTGATTGGCAGAAGGTGGGAGTCTGGAACCAACTCCCCAGTAATGCTGTTGAAGCTGACACCCTGGGATCCTTCAAGAAGCTGCTTGATGAGATTCTGGGATCAATAAGCTACTAACAATCAAACGAGCAAGATGGGCCGAATGGCCTCCTCTCGTTGGTAAACTTTCTTATGTTCTTAAGGTAAACAGGAGCAGTAGGAGCTGAGTCACTATTCAAAACACACCATATTGTACTATTATAGACTCTTCTAATTTGATACATAAAAATGCCAGAGTTAAACTGTAACGCAAGTCTGATCTTGTAGCTGAGCCTGAAACAGTACAGTGTTTAGATACACTGCAAGAGACCATTTGACACTGGGTTACTCAGTACTTGTGTCAAAAGAAAAAAAATATATAGTCATTTCTGTCAAATGTATTATCAGTGGATGTGTATTATTATCTTGTGTTTACATTGTTATCTAACAATACATGTTTAGTTTGTGTTGGTATTATTGTTTAAAAAAAAGATCCGCAAAACATTGTATTATTGGAAAACCAAAAATACATTAACATAATTTTGTTTAAATATCGCTTTGGCACCCAGAAATCAATAATAATAATAATAATAATAATAATAAAACAATGGCACTGTTATAAATATAGTATTTATATTACAATATCGATAATAAAATATCGACACAAGAAGAGCTCAAACAACATATTCTAGAATGTGTTGGTAGTCATGGGGCAGGTGATTTTGTGCTGGATGTGAAAAGACAAACTGATGCTTGGTCATATGTTTGAAAACAATTTACAGAATCTTAGCATACAATCTATTGCAGGAGTGAAAGGCAATTTGAGAATTAAAAAGATGACTGGACTGAAACTTGAGGGGGGGTCGGGGGTGGGGTGTGGGGGTGTAACAAGATGAAATATTGATTGTCATGTTGCTATGCTAGCACAATTTTGATTGTGAACTTTGAACTTAATGATGTGGTCAACACAATACGTTTCTGTAAAATTCTAAAATGTATAAATAAATCTAAGAACGTGTACTCTACTTTCATAAATTAATCAATACATTGTATCAACATATTGCTTTGTGTCAGTGTATTCACTCGTGGAGTCCTCCTATCTAAAACATGCAAGTTAACAGTACCAGAGCTCTAGGCCAGGGTGTGCATCAAGAATTCAGTGGACTTGTCATGCAGCTTATCCATGGAGGTCTGGATGTGAGCACAGCTCTCCGAACAATGTTATTAAAGAATGGTGATAACATGGTAAAGAGCAGGCAAGCAGTCAATCAGAATGGCAAAGCATTGTAGAAGTGATAGTTAACCATGGGAAAGTGTGGGGAATGCAACACATAAGAACATGGGAAGGGAAATGTGGCAAACTGCCAAATTACTGAGCAGATTTATCATGGTGAACTTTGTGAAATTGGTTTGTTGCCCCACCATCAAATAGACAATTATCACTGAACCAGCATGCAAAGACTGAACGGCAAGTTGTGTTTTAGGTTGGGAGCACATATGGCTATAATGCAATTGTCCCAAAAAATAACTAATTTCCTGTACTGTCTGTATGTTGTTTGATACTTGACTTCCTAAAGGGGGGATATAGCAAATGTATAAGACATCTACTTTAATGTTGTGTTGGCTACACAGAAACAAAGCATTTTGTTAAATATTATTATTAACAGTATAATATAAAACAACCAAATGACACTCATTCGTTACAAGCGAGACTCTCTCATTTGGAGACCTGAATCATAAAATACATGATTCCACAATGCATTTCATTGAATATTTCAAATATCACTCTACTGTGATGCTCTGCCATGTGTGCAGAGAAATATCTGATAATGACATTACAAATAATAATTAAAATGTATGCCATATTGTTTTATATACAATAAATTGTCTTTGAAGGGAAAAAATTAAAGGCTTTTAATGGATTCCTAATATAAATTTGACTTGTTTCTCTTAAAATATATTTCGAAAATAGCCATGGATACTGCGGTTTTTCTGTGCGCTTATCTCGCGTAAATGCAGCACTAACATAATACAAAAAGTACTCGCGCCTATAAGTGTGGTTATACGGTACAGTAGCACACCCTTGATCGATACCGTGTGTTGTGACGTATTCTCATTTTCACACGCCCATTTCGACTGCAGTTGATAAATAGAAACTAAGGAAGAAGAGTCGCCATTTTACAGAGCTTATTTGCGGTGTGGAAGTTGTTGCGCAGTTATTTTGGAGAACATACAAATATCCGTGGACATTATTTTTCCTCTGTTAACAAGGTTAGCCTTTCTACAACTTTCGGATAACCATGAGCGACGTTGAGGATACGCACTTCGGTGGAAGAGTAAGTAATACGAATAAAAACGAATTTCAGTAGCTACGCCATTCTTCGAGCTGCTTTGTTGCTGTACTTGGGCCTGGCTCAATGCACGAGCGTCAGTAAAACAAACAAAGCCGCTATCAATATTCAAGTATAGCTTTTTGCCATATATTTAGTATTAAAACACGTGAAAATACACATACTGATAAATTAGGTTATTTTATATAAGTATATGTATCTTGTAGAACCAAACAATTTAATATTAAAAATTAACACTTTGTAGTACTAGGCCGTAAAAGGCACCAAGTGCATTTTACATACCGCAGTCGACGGATTTTTGTAACATATATAATTGCAAATCTAGCGATAAGGTGGTAAAAATGATGTAACTGGTACTGATAAATATTTGGTACACTTTTGTAATACGTCAAGACGCATAGGTTATATACACATTCATTATGTTAATTACCATACTGTATTTAATTGCATGCGAGCCCAGTGGTGTATGTGTCGGTCAATGAAATGCAGAGGACGAGAAGGAGATGACGTTCCTGCCACAATACGTTTCGCTGTACCTCAGTACTTTCCGTTGAAAATAAAAAACGCCATTTGGGACAGTGGCAAATTGCGAGGATTAGCATAAAGACAATGGCGTCACGGTTTGGGTTGATCGGTATGGTTTTTTGTTTGTCTTGGTTAATAATTTGACATTAAAATGACTTCGGTTTATTTTATCTCGATTCAAGCAACATATAATTACAAGTAGGCTATATAACTGCCTAATTGCAGTAGATACAGTTTTATACAATGCACAGGGTTCAATAATACAAATTAACTGCAGCAATAAAAAAAAAGTAAAATCGCATCGTAGATGACCGGCTCTTTGCGGGAATGCTGCTCTCTACCGTCGTTAGTATCGGAAGGCTACTACGTGTTGCATAGTTAACAACACCATTGGTGGCCCTTTTGTTCATTTTATTCCACTAAGGACAATGTGGCGAAGTGACTTTACAGCCACACTTTCTATTCACTAAAGAGCCCTGTGAATGAGAAAATAAGGAAGAATCTACGATAAAGTAGTCTTAAACTTTTCTTTTGTATGAAGTGTCCAAATTGGTAGCTGTGTTGAGATTACTATAGTTTCAGTAATTGTATGCAGCGCTAAACTCCCAAAATAGTTTTTCAAAAAGCTGTATAGTTAGTTTATTCAAAATTAGTGATATTTGTTGTTGCCACTTCCCCCTCCCACAAAAGGTTTTGATAATGTAAGTGTTATCTGATTGCACAGAAGGGGATGTCCAGCGTATATGAGATCTTTATATATATATATATATATATATATATATATATATATATATATATATATATATATATACACACACACAAAAAAGAGCATGATAAATAGCCGGTCTGTAACTTTGTGTGGAGCTAGGTAGAATTGTTTTTCCTGCTGGATAATCAATCTTTAAAAGTAGATAGCAAAATCCAGTAGGGATTTCTCTTTTGATCCCCATGTGCTTAATTATACTGAATGTTCTTTTTTTATTAAGGTTATTGATCGTGAAGAATGTGAAGAGTATTGTCCAAGAATGTGGAAGAATATCCAAGATTAAAGAAGGCTAATGAAATGTTAAAGATCAGAAAATAAAATGTGAAGGGAAAAAATGAACAGAAGAATGGTCAGATAGAAGCACATGCGTTAAGTCTTAAATGACATGGTTTCATTTTGGGGAAGAAAACACGGAATATGAAAATGAAAAACTGAAAAACGAAGAATGAAGAAGAAAAGTAGAAAGCCTGAGAGACGTAGCATTAAGAATCTGGAAGAATGAATGAGTCATAGGTTAAGTAAATGTATGGTTTATGTTAAAGTGTCTGTATGCTCCAATTGTAGCCAGAAATGCATGATTCCTATAGTAGTATACAATATGGTAATCAGGTTTAAATAGGGAACTTGTGTAACACAAGGAATTGTAAAATAGTTTGTCACTAACATGTGGAGGTGATTAATTATACAAATGATGCAAGATTAACATTTTTTTTTTCTACAGCACATGAAGTATTCTTAATATACTGAAATTAAAAAATAAATATATGCAAGATGTATTTAACAAAACTTTGTAATATTAGGGATCCCGTTCTCCATCGAAATCTGATTGTGGCAGCCCAGTGCGTGTGAAGTCTGAGAGTCGGTCTGCATCTGGTAGTCCTTCAAGAGCTTCAAAACGATCAGAGTCCAGGTCAAAATCAAGGTCCAAATCAAGGTAAGGCACTAAATTAATAGCTGTCATTTATTCAATTTAAATGTAGTTATACATGATAAGAACATCTACCTATGTAAATACAAAGTATTGCAACTTTTATTTTTGTGTGTTCATTATTTATATATTTTGTACTGGTCAGGAATGGTTTAATTTTTTTTTTAATATTCTCTATAGAATGACTTTCATTAGTGTATTTTGTATGTAACCCCATTTCAGTAATTGCAATTGCTGTGTACTCTTCCAGATCGCGCTCTAGGAAGCATTCTCACAGGAGGTATTCACGGTCAAGGTCCCGCTCACACTCGCACAGGAAGAAATCCAGAAGCCGCTCGTACTCGCCTGAATGCCGTCGCAAGAAGAG
Organism: Acipenser ruthenus; assembly: GCF_902713425.1. Lineage (NCBI taxonomy): Eukaryota > Metazoa > Chordata > Actinopteri > Acipenseriformes > Acipenseridae > Acipenser > Acipenser ruthenus. Next base: position 7,281,183 of record NC_081191.1, read on the forward strand.
CCGGAGCACCTCCCCAATGTCAAATCGGCGCAGACATGCAGGCAGCAGGGTATGTCATGAAAGAATCTCAGATTTTAGATGCTTCCGTTTTGCAAGTCAGAATTTAGGTCTCTGATCTGCAAGAGTTGTACACCCACAATTTATGAATTTCATCAATCATAGGGTTAAATACTGTCACAGTACACCTCTTCAATAAATTAAATGTAATCAAACAATATTAAGGCTCAACTCTGTTTTACTTGTGGGAAGTACCACTGATAATTGAAGTGCCTCAGTTATGAAGTAACTGCTTATTTTACATACATACACATGATATTGTTTAATATATGCACACATAATTACAGCCTTCATTAAAAGGCAACAGATTAATTGTGTTATTTTTAGTTCTGGCCCAAAATACAATTGTGATGTAAAACCATTTAATAACCCCTTTTATATCAACAGACAAGATTCAGCAATGACATCAAAAAAGAGTCGAGCAATCATAGTGATGCCAGGGTATGTGAAAATGTATTGAGTTTATGAAAAAAGACTTTGATGGATGGTTTATTGTCAGGCTTGATGCGATTGTGTAAAAGTGAATGGGGGCAAAAATATTGTATGAAAGGGGTTATTAAACTGACCAGCAGTTGCCCACAAAAGCAAGACATGAATAAATGATGGGAGTAGTAAGCTGCATTTTGTAACAAATTTCTGTTATTTGTACATTTACATGATTCAGAGTTCTTACCTAGTTTATGAAAAGGTGTGTTTTACTGATGCATGTATGTGATTTATGAGAGAGCACTCAGTCTTTACTGTAGAAAACTCAGAACTTTTAGCTTTTCCACCAGGCAAATCCTGACCCAAACACCTGTCTTGGTGTGTTTGGGTTAAGCCTGTACACAACGGAGAGGGACCTGCGCGAAGTGTTTTCCCGGTACGGACCACTGGCTGGCGTGAATGTTGTCTATGATCAGAGAACAGGACGGTCAAGAGGATTTTCATTTGTGTACTTCGAAAGAATTGATGACGCCAAAGAGGTACGTTTTACAGGGTTTTAAGCCAAGCTCCAGATAAGCTGTGTACTAGGTGTGTTTACGCATTGCAAAAATATGAATTATGTATGATATTCAAGTAATGTGTACGTGTGGTAGCTAGAGAATGGATCATACAACTGCTAGTCCTGGGTTTTATTTAAACAAAATTAAACGTGAGGGGGAAGAAATATACGTTTCAATCCACCCGTTTGCAATGAGTGTTTGTGACTGGTGAATAAGCGACTGGATTCTTAACTCTTTGCAGTCCATTTATTAAGTGCGCGTCGGGTCCAATTTATTTTCACACGCAGTTTAGACGCACTGTTTTAAGTGTTTTTTTTCAAACGGGTTTAAAAGGCCCTACATATCAACAAAGCACTCACTAGGCATCTCCAGCCCCGCCCCACCCTTTCACTTCTTGGCATATTGCTTTCACATATGCCAAGAAATAAATAAGTTGTACATACCGATCGATCATCTCCTGATCACTCGTTTTATCACCAAACTCCTCAATAATGCAATCAAAGTCATTATTTTATTACTATAACATCTCAAAAAAGCTATGCAAATGTCCATGATAGTCTCTGTGCGCTGATACAGTAACAGCCAGCTTGTTTCCTTATGACCGCCCATATGGGATGCTAGGGGCAGGTATGACTATTCTTGAGATACGCCTTTTTTTTTTTTCTTCTTTTTTTTTTTGTCTTCTCTGCTCCTGTCGCTCCCACTCGGCCATTGAATGGTTTTGGCTTGTCTCTGCTCCTGTCGCTCCCACTCGGCCATTGAATGGTTTTCACAGCTTTTTCCGGCGAAAAAATGACTAGAAACCAGTTTTTTGCGTTTTTTTTATGTCGGACAGGGTCCAACAATGGACCAGATAGGAATAATGGCAACGTCGGACCAGGTCTGACAATGGACCGCAAAGGATTAGTCTACCTCAACCTAACCTACAAATTTACCCATCTGTCAAGTGAATTCTTGAAAAAATAAAGCTATATAATAAATGCAGTGTTCTTCTGTTTCAAGATAGTCAGGATACTTTTTATGTAAGGAGATCAATATGGAATACAATGATTTGTTTTTTCATTGCATTAGTGCAGTATCAGTAAAGTTTTTTGGTACATGTTTTTTACTCTGGAAGTTTGTCTAATTTGCAGTTGTATGCTGAAACAGGAGTAGAAATAATGAATAATTAGCTTAAGTGTACCTGGTATAAACCATGAATATTCCATTAGTATAGTGACTTATTAATCATCCTCTGTGTGTGGGTCTATGGATAATTGTACTTGACATAAAAAAGCTCTTAATTACACTAAAACTATTGTGAAGAAAAGATGTGTGTTGAAGAAAAAGTATAAAATAAATTAAGGCAGGTTTAACCCTTTCCGGTCCGATGTCAGACATCATCAAAAAGATGTAAAGCACAAGTCGTTTTTTTTTTTTTTTTTTTTTTCTCTGGAAAAAGCCGAAAACTATTCAATGACCGAGTGAGACCGATAGGAGCTGTGGGGTGGGGTGGGGTGGGGTGGGGGGGTGGGGGATCTGAGCAATACACATAGCCCCGGCACCACAGCGATAACACGGCCATAAACAAACAAGATAGCTGCTTCTGCATCCAGCACTCAAAGAATATCACAGACATTTGCAGTGCGTGTAAAATAAACGGCGTGTGTGAAAATAAACTGGACCTGATGTGCCTGAGACGTGCTGAATAAATGGGTCGCTAAGGGTTAATTAACTCACTAATTCAATTCCAGGCAATGGAACGTGCCAATGGAATGGAGCTTGACGGAAGGCGGATACGTGTGGATTACTCAATCACCAAACGAGCCCACACTCCTACTCCTGGCATTTACATGGGAAGGCCAACTCAGTAAGTTAACAGTTAAGCCTTTCGATTACAGCATTGATTTTATTAAATACATGTTTCTTCAGTGTTTACTGTTAAATTGTACCAATTTGTCAGTATTTCCTTTGCAGGAAGAGTTCATACAATATATCTGGTAGAAAAAAATCAGTTCAGTTTATCGAAGGCTTCAAAATCGTCTGCTTCAAATAGATCCTGCAACTAGAATGTTATTGGGTCTGTCAAAACCTTGAAATGTAATATTAACTTCTGAATCCCAGCTTTAATAAAAAGCACCCTAGCTGTTATGTTAATCTTGTGATTTATTCATATTTACGGCTGTTTTTTTCAGTTCACAGATTTCATGATTTACATGAAACTTGTCCATTGCAGTGTAACATGTAGTTACACTCCGTGAAAATTCCCATTTCTGAAAGGATAGTGTAAATACATTTTTAGCACTTCGATACAGTAAAAGTTTATTTTATTGCTGCACTACCTGTCACATTTAGGAACCTGGCAGCCGGTTTAGTTTTGTTTCTGAACAAATTGCATAAGTTGCACCATTTCGTTTAAAATGTCTTCAAAGGAAGACACTAGCCGCATCAAAGAGTGGAAGTGATTGTTAGATAACTCTGTCAAGTAGAAGATTTCACGTGTGATTTACCATATTGGGCCATATTTTTCACTGATGGCCCAAATAATGTTTAATACATGGACAGGTTGTAGATATTCACAATGGTTTCATTATTTCGTGCAGCAACGGCGGTAGCAGTGGTGGCGGTGGTGGTAGCAGCGGTAGTAGTAGTGGAGGACGTCGCCGTGATTCCTATAACGACCGAGGAGGCTACGACCGAGGAGGTTATGACCGAGGAGGCTATGACCGATACGAAGAGTATGATAACAGATACAGGTGAATATCTCCATTTACAGTACTCATTCTTTGTATAGTCATGCATTTACATGCAGTGTTTATAAGCCTTTAGTTCTAGATGTTATATGTATAGTCTACAGTAATTCAATCCAACTTCCAAAAAGGAAAATGAGACAGACTGGAACAGTTACTCGTGTTGCATCTGTACAATTATTATTATTATTATTATTATTATTATTATTATTTTTATTTATTTCTTAGCAGACGCCCTTATCCAGGGCGACTTACAATTGTTACAAGATATCACATTAGTTTTTACATACAATTACCCATTTATATAGTTGGGTTTTTACTGGAGCAATTTAGGTGAAGTACCTTGCTCAAGGGTACAGCAGCAGTGTCCCTACCAGGGATTGAACCCACAACCCTCTGGTCAAGAGTCCAGAGCCCTATACACTATGGAGGAAAATTTGACCTTCGACAAACATGGTACTGCAAAAGTAAACATTTGTATTAATTACTGCTATAGTTCTATTAAATATGTCCCTTTTAGATAATCATTTTGATTCCAGGTCAAATTACCCTTAGAATGTGTTGGAAATTTTAACCCTAAAATTCTGAAATAAGCAATGTACAGTTTGCATACACCCCAGTTCAGCTCGTATCAATTTGGGGGACCTGTGTGCGCAAAAAAATGACTATTCATCTGTTGGTCCTTCCTGGAAGAACTGCAGCAGTTTATTACAACCTAAGTGTTGTGGTGTTTGTTTATCCTGCTTTTAATATATATATATATTTTTTTTTTCTTAGTCGGAGGCGATCTCCGTCTCCTTATTACAGTAGATGCAGATCCCGTTCTAGATCTCGCTCCTACAGTCCTCGTAAGTATCTGGTATTTCTTTTGTTACAAAGTAATGGACTTCAGAACTAACATTTGTTTGGAGACATTTAGCAAACTCTGAATCGGGGCCATCGGAGGCTATTTCCTGGTTGGCACTTGTCAGCTGTAGTTCAAATTACACATGGAAATGTATTGATTTCTTTAATTTTATGGGATTGACACTTGTAATGTGATTTTATATCAATGATGTGAAAGGTGCCAAAAAAAATTATTCTACCACATTACTATAGAAGTTGTTTAACAAAGGCTGATAATAAATTGCATTTTGCACACAAGTCAAATGTATATCCCCTGCAAGGGGTTCATATCCCAGACAGGAATGTATTGTAGGCCGTATGTGTCACAGTAACATCTTTCGATTTATATCTATATAACCTGTTATCCAATTGTCAAGAAACTTGGTTTGGACATTTTATGTTGGTATGCACAATATGTATTTCTGTGCACAGCCACTGGCCCTGAGCTATGCATTATATTAGACTGTAAATGTTGGGTATAGGTTAATAATCTAATGCACCTGTCATTAGATTATTTACCTATACCCAACAAGTTGCTTAGAAGTAATGGTCCCTTACCAGTTTTATGTTTGTTTCATTATTTCATGAACCATGGTTAAATTTAATTTTTCTATTTATTTTTCAGGACGGTATTAAAGCGGATAGATTCAGCTTGGGACATTTCTTGTTTCTGAAGTTGTACAACTTTTTTTTTTTTTTTTTTTTTAACTTTTTGTTCTGAACTACTTAGACATTGTGAAGTTGAGTTCTGGAAAATGATCATCATACTTATCTGATGTTTTACAGTTCAGTGCAACTTAAATGTATGATTGCCAGAAAGGTCGCCCTGTTTTTTGTTAAGATTTTTTTTTTTCTTCGTCATGTTAACATATGAATGCATTTAGCTGCATTGTTTGTGTGCATATTTGTAAAACGCATTGAAAAATATGCAGAATAAAAAGCTATAAATGCTACATTTTTTCTATTCCTTGATTCTTCTAAATGAATTAACCATTTGCTGTCCATTTATTAATTGCGCGTCAGGCACGCCAGGTCTAATTTTCACACGCGAAGTTAATTTTAGACGTGCTGTTTAAAAGTATTTTTTTCCAGTCAAACGGGTTTAAATGGCCCTGCATATCAACAAAGCACTCACTAGGCATCTCCAGCCCCGCCCCACCCTTTCGTTTGCTATAGCGTTCACCTATGTAAGACATAAATAGTAATAATAATAAGTCGTACATACTGATCGATCATCTCCGGATCACTCATTTTATCACCAAACTCCTCAATAATGCGATCCAAGTTATTATTTTATTACTATAACATCTCAAAAAAGCTGTGCAAATGTCCGTGTTTTCTGCGCGCTGATTCAGTCAGCCAACTTGTTTACTTACGACCGCCCCCGTTATCTGATACCTGATACCATGTATGACTATTCATGAGAGATGCCTTTTTTTTTTTTTTCGACTTGTCTCTGCTCCTGTCGCTCCCACTCGGCAATTGAATGGTTTTCTCTGCTTTTTGCGGAGAAAAAACGACTAGACACCCGTTTTATTGCGTTGCTATAATGATGTTGGACCCAGTCCGACAAAGGACCTGTGAGGAATAATAGCAATGTCGGACCCAGTCCGACAATGGACCGCAAAGGGTTAAGAGTTGAAAAGTTTATGTAGTGTGAGTGACGTCTTTCATTTAATATCACTCCTTGCAACTTACGGACAGGAACATGAGATTCAACTTACTAATGGTTGCAGTTGTAACAGCAGAATACTGTCATGTTAAGTTTATACCATCCCTACCTAAACTTAGCCACACTTTGCTATGTACAATATTAACCATATTATACCACAGTAAATACTTAGTTGACCATAACATTGGGAAGTTTGCATGGAATGATGCCTCCAAATCATGCAGTCTAAACAGCTTCCCCTTAGTAAATGGAGTGGTATTGGCAGATCAACAGTTCATGAAAGGTAAGGCACTGGCTGCTGTAGGGTATGGTACCGTAAGGTTCAATTAATGGTCCCCGTCGTGTAAAGATCCATCTTGCAGAACACCCCTGTCGCTCCTGGGCACCTCTCAAGCAGACTTATTGCGAGGTGGATTAGTAATGTGAAATACATGGTCTCATTGGGAACAGTCCAGATTCCTTCAATTTAAACTAGGCTTGCAAGAGAGGATTATTCAACTAAGCCTTAGCATTGTGGTTTTTTTTTTTTTTTGCTCCGGGGGGGAAAGAACATACACACACAAAGTCAAGACGTATGTGCAAGACACATTGGCCAATGCCATTCCTGCATGTTTATTTAGACTCCCTTTCATAAACATAAAGGAAATTGCATACATACAGTGGATTAGTAACAGCGACTTCAAAACTGATGACTGTCAAGGGCAGAATGACCAGGATAACTCTGAGCACAGCGGCTGATAAAGATTTTGTTAACCATTAATATATGCTGATGCAATGAAAACACAACAGTCTTAAATTTTACATCAATAGCTCATTGGGCACATAATGCTATCTACATTTTAAATAGTGAGCAGCTAAGTCTGTTGATTGTTTGAGTAGTTTTGGTCCTTGGTATAACAAAACACTGAAGAAGTCCTCCGATTTCATAAAAACAGATGCTCAGTGTTTGGCATTCGAATTGAGTTAAAAATTGCCAGAATGAACTGATTAAGAATCTGTATAAATAGCCATTCGAAAAGACATGATTATAATTAAAGCAAGAACAGCGTGGATAAGGGCGTCTGCTAAGAAATAAATAATAATAATAATAATAATAGGACCATGCCCCACTTCATTATTGACTGCCTGGTTGTTATCGGCATGATTGAAAGCAGCCGGTCTGTGAGAGAAGTTGCCTGGAGAATAAGATGTTCTGCTTCAACAATCAGCAGTTTAGTCCAGAGAAACCAGGAAACCGTCTTTGTAAGGGAGAGGCCGTCACATCCGACTGATGCATCTGTATAATTGTTTTCAGACTGCAGTGACACGAGAAATTCCAGCAAGAAATAACCTGCGCACCAGCAGACTGACTGTATGTAGCTCACCGTCTGCATGAAAATAATTTGCATGCTCGGAGTCCGTTCAGGGGTAGCATGTTGAAAGCTGAGAGATGAAATCGCCACCTTCTGTGGCGGCAGAGAGAGTGGTGGGGTGTTTTATTCACTGATGAATGCTGTTTTGCCTTCGACAGACCTGGTGGAAGACGTGTGTGGAGACGTCGTGGTGAGCGTTAGACTGACTGTTGCATTGTTCAAGCCAACCGGTGGGTCGGTGGAAGTGTAATGTTCTTTAACACAAGAACACCTTTGGTAAAGATTGAGGGCAACCTTACTGCTCAGCGATACATTGACGAAGACATTGCAAGACCACACAGTGCTAGAATTACAATTGCACGACTTCATGAAAACAATGTCGAGGTCTTGCCGTGGCCAGCTTTTTCTCCTGACCTGACTCCAATAGAACATCTGTGGGACCAAATTGCCAGTGCCATCCACAGGAGACAACCGCAACCAGCCAACCTTTGCCTTCTGGCTGCACAGGAAGAGTGGCGGAACATCCCACAGCAGTCTATTCAGAGGCTGATCAAGTCTATGCGTCAATGCGGCCAGGATTGTGTTAATGCTCACTTTGTAATGTTTTCATTTTGGCAGTGTGTCACTGTGACAGTCTGGCTCGCAGTGGTGACGTCACGGACCAGGAAGTAGAAACCAAAACAATGGATGGACGGTTGAAGCTGAGTGCAACGGCACTCAGCGTATTTATTAATAAACAAAACAAAAGATTTAAACAAAACAACAAAACACTAAACAAAAAGGCACAAGGGCCAAACGAATAAACAAATACTGTTTAGCAGTCGTCTTAACTGTCGTGATTTTTCACTCGCTCTCTCCGCTCCCTGTACTCTCCTCTGTACACTCCACCCTGAGTGCAGAGAGCTGCAGGTTTATATATTCTGGCCGAGGGATTAACTAGTTATTAATTATCTTATTACCCCTCGGCCAGAGTCTGCACGCGTTTGGTAAGGATGCATGACTGTCAGCTAGTTAAATAATCAGTAGCTGATCAGCCATGCATCCTCACAGGGTTTTTTAAATATAATAATAAAAGACGCGGCGCTTTTACCCGCGCCGCAAACAAAAATACAAATAATAATACATAGGGGCGGGACACTCCGCCACAGTCAAGTTTCATACTGAAAACTTATCATGATTCCTTGATCTGTATTTTGTTCACATTTTCTGTGATTTTGTTTGATATCTATGTTTATTTGATCAAATCCATTAGACCTGAGTGTTGTGCATCAGTATATTAAAATTGATACAACTATTTTACTCTGAAGTATGCACTTTACCATCATTTGAACATGTTCTGCCAGAGCTACTCTATGATGTGGCTAATGAGACACCAATATGTGTTTTAATAGCTAGATATTTCTCCAATTTTTTTTGCAAACGAAATATTGGAGTGTACTTGCATGTTTAATTAGTGTCATAGAGGTAACATCTTAAGAACTACATTTGTGTGGACTTAAGTGTTTGTTTATATCATTTGAAAGTTTGTTTTTCAGTGGCCCTAACGTGGAGAAGATGGGGTCTGTGACAAGTTTTAAAGAAACCAACACTGGAATTTCATCAATGGCAGTTCCACTCCTACCCAACAGATGGTAGTACACTCTGAACTCATTCAGGACAAATGCTTTTGTAAAGAAAAGCAAAAAATACTGGACCCTTGGAAGGATGTTCGTCAATGCCCTGAACGTGTTTTACAATTAATCTACGTTGGGGTTGCATTGATCAACCTATACCAGGATACAATACGATACAATACAAATGACTTGTTATACAGCACCATTCACACCATGTCATCCCAGAGGGCAGTACCAAATTTAAAACAAAACAAGAGAGCTCACATGTACAATACACTACAGCTACAACCAATTATATAAAAGCATATTTTAAAAGTATGGTTTCAATTTAGACGTAAATTGAGCCTGCGCAGGATTTTTAAGAGCATTTTACAGATCAAAGGGAATCCCTAAAATTTGCAGCAACCGTTTATTTTTAGTGCTTATACCTGGATAACCATGATGAATACTTGTGGCCTGGGCTAAGGTTGCTAAAATCAGCCTCTTAGCCAACCTAACACTAGGGGAACACTCCTATTTTATTTTGATTGATTCATAACTTTTTCTTTGGTGGCGAGGGGTTGGACATATATTTTTTAACATTTACATTGAAAATGAAGTACCTGTGAACATCAGGTAATCAATAACCATTCTGATGCTGTTGTGCCCAAAGCTATTTTTCTTAAAACATGTCACATGCATATAAACTTTGTCAAACAGGATATTTCTGGTATGGTTTGGGAACTGGCAACTTGACTTCCTTGCATTTATTTAAAGGGCAAATGTGGGTGTCTTCAAACATTATACAAAAAGTAAAAGAAATATAAGAATATCACCCCATAATAATAATAATAATAATAATAACAGTTTTTGAACCCATGTCTCTGTACACAACACTTCATCATATTCCCTAGTTCAGTATTTTGTCATCCCAGGCCCTCAAATACTCCCAGTGTTCTAGGTTTTCATTTAAACCAGTTCTCTTTTTCTTTATTTGTTATTCATTGTGATGATGAACGTAAACTCAGGAGTAACCATGGTAGGTATGGTTTAAAAAAGTCTCAGAGGCTGATTATAAGGGCTGTTATGTGCAGTGGAAAACAAATATTGTAGTTCTTGGAGAAAACAAAACCTGGGATTGTTGAGGGTTCTTGAGGACCACGATTGAAAACCATATCAATCTCTACAAGTGTGCAATTATGCTAAATTACATGTTTCAGGTTTTCAATGTTTCCTCAATCTTTGTCTTGTAAGTGTACAGCACTTGAAAATGTATAAACCTGTTTGTTGTAGGCATCATTTCACTGTATTTGTATGGTATGTAGCAATGCTTAGAAGCTAATAAATCACCATGAGGGGGAAAACAAGCAAGAATAAGACAGTGACAGAGCGGCAGATGAAGACCACTGTTATATTAAATCATCTGCACTCAAGCCACTCTGTCCTCGGACTAATATTTACAGGACTGTAGGTGCAAGGACAGGGTGGCACTGTTGTGATTGTTTAATACAGGAGTGGCAGTTATGCCTTTCAGACAATTTACCCATATGTAAATGAAAGCCTGCAACCCAAAGCTGCTGTTTCTCTGTTATGGATTGAAAGTAACATCATGTGCACAATAGTCTAGCAGCTATATCTTGAACGGGCCTTAAATTTTGAATTAGTTCACCCATAAAGTTAGAATATTTCTTTTTTTCTTTTTTTATAAATTTAGTCGTTGCCAATTATTTTCTCCCACCGCTACCACCCCTGCGCTGACTCGGGAGGGCAAAGACGAACACACACTGTCCTCCGAAGCGTGTGCTGTCAGCTGACCGCTTTTTTTCACACTGCGGACTCACCATGCAGCCACCCTAGAGCTACAGCGTCGGAGGACAATGCAGCTCTCGGGCAGCTTACAGGCAAGCCCGCAGGCGCCTGGCCAGACTACAGGGGTCACTGGTGCGCGGTGAGCCGAGGACACCCTGGCCGACCTAGCCCTGTAGGAATGTGCTGTCACTCAGTAGTTGGGGAGGGTTTAAAGTATTCAGAACTAATCAATGATAGATACAAGTCAGGAAGGCGGGACATTGCCCAGCAGCACAGGGAAATGTATTTATTATTATTTTTGTAGTAGGTTTAATTTTTTTAATGTGAAAAGGGTGAAGTTAACGTGAATGGATTAATCGTTTTTACGGTGTTTTCCGGTGTTTATTGGCTATCCACCGATTGAATTTGCTTTTGTATCGGGGGTGTTTTATCGGTTAAAACCGAAAATCAGAAGCCCTAACTATGTGACAGACTTGTCTCAGTTGCTGCTACACCACACTGCAGTAAAGCCAGGTCTACTAGTAGTCAACTTCATGATGATCATCCGCATGGTTTGCACTGACGGAAGTGATTGTCGTACATTTGGATATCTTTCTGAGAAATTTCTAAGAATGATTCTTTCTCAAAACCTCCAACACATTGCAGTGGTTGGTGACAGATATTCTCATGACCAGTCAATCAAAAGTGGAGAAAGAGCCAGACGTGGCAGAATCCAAATGCATGAAATAAGGAAGCTTCAAGAGCTACTCCCCTGCCCAAACAGCGACAGAAAAGGCTTTCTAATCCAGCTAACAAGGCACATTTTTTGATGAATGACTGGGTGGAGGTTGGCCAAGAAAGATTGTCAGATGGGAGAAAGTTGTTCTTGGCAAGGGGCTTCACAGACACACGAAAGGCAGTTGTGGTGGAACATGGGCAGTTATTATTATTATTATTATTTATTTCTTAGCAGACACCCTTATCCAGGGCGACTTACAATTGTTACAAGATATCACATTATACATTATTTCACATTATACAGATATCACATTATTTTTACATACAATTACCCATTTATACAGTTGGGTTTTTACTGGAGCAATCTAGGTAAAGTACCTTGCTCAAGGGTACAACAGCAGTGTCCCCCTCGGGGGATTGAACCCACAACCCTCCGGTCAAGAGTCCAGAGCCCTAACCACTACTCCACACTGCTGCCCTGAGCTCCAGTCAGACCATGAAGAGGCTGACTCAAGAATGTTTCTACACATCAGCCATGCACTTAAAACACTGAATGTAAAACGTGTTGTGCTATGGAGCATTGACTTGGATGTTGCTGCCATGTGCCCAAGATATATCTTTCTGCTAGATATTCAAGAGCTCTTCTTCAGGACTGGAGTTGCACAAAAGAAGCGCTACATCCCAATGCACACTGTTGCTCAACATATTGGACGCGACATTTCCCTTGTGTTGCCCTCAATCCATGCCTTGAGTGGCTGTGACTCCACAAGTGCATTCAGTGGGACAGGAAAAAAGAAAGTGGATGAAGACCCTGACTGCAAATTGTGACCTACTGGATGGCCTCAAGCAACTTGGTCAGTATTCTGCATCCATCACTGATGATGCCATGAGATCATCTCTACAACTCACATCACTGGTATATGCCAACAGAAAATGCTCATCACTGGACATGTTGAGATACAAACTTTTCTCGCAGAAAAGTGCTACCAGTGAAAAGCTGCCACCTACAATAGATGCATTCTCAGAGTGTGTAAAGAGAGTAAACTATCAAAGTTTCATATGGTTGCATGCTACAGAGTAGTTTTTGAATCTCCCACCACCAGTTGGCAAAGAATGGAAAGTTGATGATGGTGGAGAGCTTACCCCAGTGCTGATGAAAAAAAAACCAGCTCCTACAGCAGTCTTGGCTTTTGCACAATGTCATTGCAAAGATGCTTGTGCAACTAAGCAATGCAGATGTAGAAAAGAGGGAATGGTGTGCTCTGATGCTTGCTCTTGTGATAATAAAGAATGCACCAACAGACTTGTTGAAGCCTTGTCTGACTCTGAGAGCAATGATGAATCTTAACTGTCACTCATTTCTCATAGTCTTGTGCTTGAAGGCTAATTAATGCTTTGAGACACATACTGTATTTTATTCACATGACAAGACTGCTAAGAAATAAATAATATTAAAATCATCCAATTATCATATTTATGATGATGATTTTAGACAAATGCTCAGAAGAATCAGGTTTCAGTCAACCCAGACATGCTCTTTAAGTTTAATTTTGGCAAGTAAATTGATTTATTGTCATCCTGTAGTACAGTAGATTAGATTATCTTGAAATATCCCTTCTTCATAGACAGACATTTTTTTATGTCCCTCAACAAACCCCTCTGTAGAAAAAAAAAACTTCACCACTTCAGAAGTCCACATCCACCCTAGGGGTTGCCCACAATGGTCATAGAAAAGCATGGCACCATTAGAAATGTTCTGGCTTTATAGGTGAACCTTTTGAAAATGTTTGGTCCTAGCTGCTAGACTACAAACCCAGACGGTAATACAGGACTGCCGCCAGCCACAAACTACCCACCCCAGAATTAAACAGTTAATCAAGGCTTTAGTAGAGTCGGGAGCTATCTGCCATAAGATGGATATAATGAAATGCAGATGTAATGTTTATGTTGCCACTGACTATAAGTATTACAGAAAGAATAATTTTTAAAAATAAACTTTGTTCTGGAGTAGAACTTTTGAAATGATGCTGCAACCATTTATTCTAAGGAGGGCTTTGGGGATATGTAATTAGTATCATATTGTTGATTACATCTATGCATTTTGAAATATAAAGTTCTGTTGAATTGAATTAGAATAAAGTTGGTTTTAGTGAAAGGAGAATAAAGGGCTTTACTGCTAATAAAGGATAATGGTAGGAAGATTTTCTGCAGAACATGGGTAACACTAGTTATTAAAGGAAGAACAAAATAAAACTTAAGCAAGACCTTTGATTGAAACAATGAGGAATGGCTCACAATCAAGTTTACAAGAAGAAAATGAAACAGGGAGGAGGCAAGATCATCTCCAAGATCTAACTTGGCTGTCTGTACATGTGAAATGTTTCGGACAGATAACACTGCTTTTTGTGTTGTTATTTTGCACATTAAAAAACGGTAGCAAGATAGCGTCATGGTCCAGGCTGTTAACCGGCAGGAGAAAGACCCGGAAGTGGAAAGCTGCAGTTTAAACGCTGTCACACTCTTTTATTAACACTAACAAACGGGACTAACATAAATAGAGGAGCAAACAAAACACAAGAAAAAAAGCAAGGTTCAAATAAAAGGTTTAAACAAAAATAACTCAAACATCCTTATTGTTCAGGCTGAACAACAGTTCACTAAACATTTACCTCACTAAACAAACGCGCTGACTTCCTTTATATAGCATGTGGCTGGGGCTTGATTGACCTTCAATTATTCAATCAACACCCCAGCCACATTCCCCACATTAACCCCATCCCTGCCGAACTTAAATTCAAAAGAATTAAACTTTATTTACACAATACATCAAAACCACATTATTTACACTTTTATTATTATTTATTTTTATTATTATTTATTTCTTAGCAGACGCCCTTATCCAGGGCGACTTACAATCATAAGCAAATACATTTCAAGTGTTATAATACAAGTAATACAATAAGAGCAAGAAATACAATAACTTTTGTTCAAGTACTTGCAGGGTAACCATTAAAAAAAAAGAAAACAGTGATGAATGTTGGATGTTGAATGCATGTTGGCAACCTCAACACGAGCCACGACCACAAGCCCACTGAGGAAAAAATGCTATAAGTTTGATGAAGGTGGATAACTTACTTTTTTTGTAGGTGCTTGTTTGACCTAATCATTAGCAGTTTTTGCATGAGATGACTGTATCTCCAGTTCTGTTAGACTCATGAGCACAATGGCATTCCAAGATATCAAACAGCTGTGTTGATTTGCCTAAAAATCAACCCTTCTTCTAACTTAAACAAGGGCTGTGTAGCTTTACTGCAATGCAAAATCTAATTGAGATCGAATCATGATATGAAGAGAAGAGCCAGGAAAGGCTATTTGTCAGTACAGTACTGTCATAAGTAAAGGATACTGACTAAATTGAATATCCTGTGGTTGCTTAGCCAGCACGCCACTCTTCAATGCAATGCAAAAAACCTGTACTACAAGTCACTGTGTTGAAGGCAGGAGAGCTGCCTCCATTAAAACGCTGCTCACAGTGTTGTCGGTTGTATCCCTGTCCTTTTTTTAAGCTGTCTATATATAAGCCAAGGGACCAATATAGTGTAAGGTGGCACTTGGAGGTCCATCTTACACGGGCAGTACAGTATGAAGGTTTGCTTCATGTTTACAGTTTTTTTTAATGTAATATAATTTTTGTATGCTTTCACCTTGGATGGAAAATAAGTAAAGTTGTAATTTCCATTGTGCTAGAGACATATTAATCTGTTTCAAATATTATTTTTGAGAAATCTGCTAAGAACATCTTTTGTAGTGTTTAAGTATGTTGAAACAACTGGAAGTACATTAAATAACTCATTACAATTCAAGCAGTAATTCAACCTGTACAAAGACTTCACCTCGGGATATGTGAGAAATGGACAGCGGGTAGTTGAGTGGTTTCTATAGTGAAGTGGCACACCCTGGCTTCTGCGCAATGGACTGTGCCCCGTTTTCATTTGAAATAACGTCCCCGTGAAGTACTGTCCTAGTATAGGATTAGGGTTAGGGGTGTGGCAAATAGGCTGGTGTGGCGAATAGGGGTGTGACATCATTATACAGTCTGACCAATCAGGGTGAACCTAGGACACTATGACACCGGGACACAGTCCATCTTAAAAAATGTCTGCCTTTTTATTTTCAATGAGAGGGTGTTTTTTTTAAAATGTGAAACTGTTCAATAAAGTTTTCCACTTTAAATTACATTGTTTAATGTCCTTGTTTGTTAATAGAATGTTTTAAACTGCTACAGATTTGTGCTCAACAACTTGACCTTCCAGTCCTTCTCAACAAACTCAAATACTGTTAAATAACAAAGTAGTTTGCCATGACTCAAAGGAATAAATTGCAAGATCTGCTTCTCGGGAGCCAACCCTTATTGACGTGATGAATACGGTAAATTCAACCCTTTTAGTCCTGAATTATTTTTGTCGAGCTGAGGAATGCCAAATCAAGTTATATAATATAAAATGGAACTTATTTATTGAGTGTACATGAGGACAGGATAAACGCATGTTTTAAACATATATTTTGGTAAATGAGACTTTAAAGTCTTGTCAGTACTGTCAGCCTTTTCTGTTTACAGTTCAGGAATCTTTGGCCTTAAATGTCAAAACAGGTTTTCACTCACTTGGTGTACAAATACTATACTAGAATTGCCTTTTATCACTACATTACAGAAACCACGGTCCTGCTCACAGGCCATTGTATTCAAACAGTTAACGGTGTGATAACTAATGGCTTAAAAACTATTTTTTATTACTTTTGGATTGTCATTTTTAAGATTTTATTTTTACTTTGAATTAGCTGAAGACAATCTATCCTGGCATAACAAATCCCTGTGCAGCAGGTATCAGATCCAACCTGACATTATTTACAATCCAATGTGCAGCAAAGGGAGTTTCATGTTTCAGTTATGGTCCTGAAGCCTGTTGTACAGGGAGTGTACTGGTACAAACACTTCACCAATAGTGTATATTGCCAACATCTATGTTGATTCTTATGTTGGTCACCAAATCTAACTACATATCACACTCTCAATACCAGACTAGGCATTATATATTCATTTTGATCAAAAAGTAGATGTGGTAATTAGGTCTTTAACTAATCTTTCACAAACAATTGAGAGTTATTTTCACCTAGTATTAAAGCACTTGAATGTGCAACACATTTACGTATCACATATATTTATTTTGTTTCTACTCTTTGGATTATGAAGGCTATGAATTATAACCACAACACACAAAAAAAGCATTGAAGACATTTCAAGTAATTCAACCACATACTGTGTAATCTCAAGGTTTTTTTTCCAGTAAAGATCTATACAAGGACTATAAAAGAAATGTCAAACAGTGTTTCTTGCCACATGAAGTGGCATTAAGTGGTTCTCAAGATTACTTCAATGATGTTTTTATTTGTATTTGTATGCAAGACCTCTTTCTCCCATTAAATCCTACTTGGCAGCACACATTCTGCTATAGAAGTGGTGAAGAGGCTGTAATGTAAAATATAATTTTTTTTCAGAGAAGGAGTTTTTATTTTTTTTTAATAATCTTCTAGAAATTGATAAACACATATGTATGTTAGTATTCATACATCCTCTGCCAGTGCCATAAGTAAAAACTACAGTATCATGAAAAAGTACGACTAGGGCCAAATGTTTTGCATCACCCTGTATAGAATTAACTAATTTTGTTTTATAAAGTCGAATGAAACCTGCTGAATAACGCTACTTTAACATATTAAATTACATACTGCTTTGTAGTCTTCTATACAAATGAAAAACTGACAGAAATGTAAAAATGTGACATTTCGAAATCTAACATGAAATACTGTACTACTATTATGGCTTCCAGTAGACTTTTGCAATATCATTTTGTAATTTCTTTAATTACATGATGTTAAATAAAATATCTAAATTATGTTCATGTAGTTTTTTATTATTATTATGTCTCAATCCTAAAATTCTAGGTGATGCAAAACTGTTGTCCATAGCTGTACGTCCACTGTATGTACATGTACAAATGGACAGCTTTCTCCATACATCCCCAGATTATGATGCTCTCATTAATTTCTGGTAAAGAATTTTGCAACCAAGTTTTATTTCAATTGGACAAGCAGTTCTTTACATATAAGTAAAAATGCAAGTGTGACACCCATTGTGTACATAAAAACAGAGCTGATGTGATCCAGCCAGCCGCTGTGTCTTTGTACCAGGGTTATATGATACAGTAACACAGAGAGTAGGGTACAGAATTATGAGCTCATCGGCAGCAGTGCAAGATGTTTGCTAAATTAACACGGATTGCAGACCAGGAACACACACAGAGGCAGAAATAGGAAAACAACAACCACTACATGGTTTCAATGAGAGCAGTCTTGGTGTGTGGATTGTTGCCGTTTGTTGTGTTTTCTTTAAACTTGGAAGGTATAACCACCAATGGTGATTTTTTTTTTATTTTTATTTTTTAATATGGCTGTATGAAAATTGGAAACCATCTATGTGAAGTAATTTCTCGATACCACAACTGCTCCAAAAAGGCAAATTATTATTTTTTACTGAGTGTAATTATCCAGATGTCCTCCTCTCACTTGTACATGTTCTTATGTTCTTATATTGGTGTGCTGAAGATTGGGTTTATGGAGATGATCATATTAACGGTGACTAACTAGTTTCAATCTTTCTTTCTTTTTTTTTTTGGGGGGGGGGGGGGGGGAGATGGGCTTATCGTTTTGTACCCTACTGTTTAGTAAGAATTCATTTTCATTTGTTCAATTAAAAAACCCTTTGTACGTGCAATAAAGACCTTTCATAAAAAAAATGACTGAAGCTCAAAATTCTATTTTTAGATAGATTTAAATACACACAACTTCACAGCTTTAAAAGTTTAAATATTTAATTGTACTGTGCTTTTTAAATGCAAAACAAATTAATGAGGTACGACTTACTATCGATTTGTGACAGTCTGTACAAATTATTTGTTTTTGCACCACCAAAATTGTTCTAGTTTGTGCAGAATGTGTAATATCAAATATATACGCAATATATTTCTGTAGATAACTGATTTTCTTGACAGCGTCCACCATAAACACACACACACACACACATATATACAATGGTCATTATACTCTATATAGTAACCATTTTATTAACAAGTGAAAATGTACCTTAATACACTTGAATAGAACAAGTTTTTTTTGTTTTGTTTTGGGTTTTTTTTTTTACTGCTGAACCACATCTTCTTGTGAAGGAAAGGAGGCTAAATAAGACAAGCAGGATCCTCGGCTGTCACAGTATTTGATAAAGCATTCACCTTTCACATACGTTATGATTATGAAATCACTGGTGGAAAGAGGAATTGATGCTTTTCTCTAGCGATCCTCAAACTGATGAGTTTATATGATTAAACTATACAAAGTATTTCTTTTTCATTGTGTTTGTTAGATTTTACTGTATTTAAAAAAAAAAAAAATTAGACGTCATCAATTTAAGCTATGAAGGACAAACAGCAGTTGTTGTATTGATAGAATAAAGTATATTGTGCAATATGGACATTGCATAATAATAGCTAGAATAATGGCAAGCTAATAAAAGGGTGCTTACACTATTCGGGAGCTTTTAGGCACCACACCATAGGAATCCATTTCAAGGTCTTCCTCTGTTGTACAGTGGCTTTTACCTTCCACAGACTAAATATGTGATACAAATGGAAATGTTCTAAATTTTAAAATCTAGTTTTGTTGAAAACCCAACATTGATACAAATTTAGAATTGCTGTATATCTGGCTAATCTGCAAGAATCACACAAGCTTTGCATGCATAT
>NC_081191.1:7305837-7323337 GCF_902713425.1 Acipenser ruthenus
TACTTTAGCCTCTGGTATAGAATGTAATGTACCTCAATTAACCTATTTTATAGCATTGATCATCAGTCATGTTTATAAACGTATTGTGTTATCTGCCCCTTTACTGTAAACAAAATCAGAATGTTCATAATCATTTCTAACAAATTGATATTTATCCCACAGTAACCTTCTAGAAATGTAACATTTAAAATAAGTAATTTAGTTTGTATAATTAGCTTTAACTAACATTTGACTTTTTTATGCAAAATATGTTGATGTATTGATTATAATATGAAGCTCAAAATTACAATCAGTCTTGTACGCCATTGCACGCACTCACACACACGCACGTTTTTAATATTTTTTAAATGTACCATACCAGGATACTTCCTAAGAAACCCATCTCCTTGCAGAGTCTGAATATATGTTTTAATAAACCAGAATCCATCTAGTCTTGGACATAATGTGTTGCATTATACTAAATAGATGCCCCAAAAAATAATACATCAGATGATTTTGTTAGTTATATTTGTCCACAAAATATGTAGTATAACACAGTAATTAGCGGCTATACAAAATAAACACACTGTTTATTAGGTATATGAGCGCTTTTGTTGCATACTACACGTGGTTATTTTGAGTAAATGCACAAACAACTGATTTGAAACTTCGAACGATGGAAGCGTGTTTATTGCAGCTTTCAACTCACTTTAAAACACAGTGTCTGTGGCAAATCTCTGCCTCTCCCCCACCTTCAATCTAACTGGCAGACACAGGTCCATTGATTGCACTCATGATTTGTGTAACATACAACATAACAGCATTCATACACGTAAGACATGCTTTTCTGCTCATGAAACACACTACAAAATCTAAACATGTCATTATTATTATTATTATTATGCACTCATGTGACATATTTAGGGTTTCCAATCATCAAATACAATGACCAAGAAAGTTTCCGTTTTGTGGATCGTGCAGACTCATGTATGTCCACGAAAAGCCAGATTTCGTTCTGCCAAATGACAAACACTGGCTACAAGTCTAGTCATAACAGATTTCCAGTACATATGTCATTTTCTGTTGAAGCTAAATGAATGTCATTCTGGCTATAGTAGTATTGGTGCTCATTCCTACCTGTAGGGTGCGCCATGTTCCAATTTTGTGTTCGCGCGGCTTTGAATGTTCATGTTCTTTAAGAGCACGTGAAAGGCTGCCAGGCCTTGAAGTCCTCCTTGAAAATACTGCCATCACGTTCGCTAATGAGTGCACAGCAAAAGCAAAACCTGCATCCGAAGAAGGAGAATATACAAGCCACGTACCGAAGAATGTTGTCACCGTTCTTCATGTGCATGTAGTAATCTTTTGTAAAACAGCGGGCAACCGCTGCCGCATCGTGGAAATTCCATTTCCAAAATCTGTTTTTACAATTTCGCATCGGTGGCCATTGCTTATATGATAACATGCTATTGTGTGCTGTGCTAGCCACAGCACGATGCGCGAGGGCCCTCCTCGGTTTCCACATCATCTGCACGTGTTCCAGCTCGTGTTCCAGTAGCATCCTCAGCAACTGCAGCCGCCGACTTACAACGAGCATCTTCTTTATACTGTACAATTAAATACACTATCAAATTGAATAGGCCTATTCTATTACAGAAATAATCACAAAATTGAACCGGTCTATGTAATCACATGCAAAAAAAGGTATAGCATATTTTTATTATTATTATTATTATTATTATTATTATTATTATTATTATTATTATTAGTTTACCTCAAACACATTTACAATCTCCAGCATAACCGCCTTCTGTTTTTTCGTAATAGTCTTGTCAGGTAACACGGTTGTCAGTATAGTGATGTAATTTTATTTCCCGTACTAGTCAGCAGCACCAGGCCAGAATATCTCAAAAAGCTATATCCACTGCACTTTGGCTTTACCTAGTCACCAGTGACACAAGTGACACATAACTGCATACATGCTAACAGTCTATATATGGTCGAGACAGTCCCGATTTCCTAGCAAATGCCCCGTGTCGCGATGCATAGGAAGAAAGTCCCGATATTTACCCATAGAAAATCATTTATTCTGCACAGTAGAGTTAGTGAAAACCACACGCTGTGCGGCTGACACATCTGCTGATCACAAACTTACCGGTATACAAAGGTAAGAACGTTTCTTTGTGTCTATGTTTACTGTCATGCTGGTCCTGTGGTGTTGAGATGGGGGTGGGGGGGGGGGTGGAGATACGCCTATTATATGATAATGAGTGTTTTTGGCATCTGACTCCTCCCATGTGTGTGATGCGTATAACCCCCAGTCCCCCGTTCCCCCATGGAGACGAGCATCCCGCTGAACAGTTTGTAAATGTTGGCAAGTATGTAACTGTCACATTTGTTGTCTTGTCATGTTTTGAATTTGTGCATATTCTTAATAAAATGTTTTAAAAAAAAGTCATCAAGGTTGTCTTGGGGCCCCCTCGCTGCCTCGGGGCCCCATGCGATTGTGGGTTGCATGTCCCTAACGCCATCACAGGAAAATAGTCTATCCCAAAGAACCTTCAATAGCAAATGGCACTCCCAGTTTAAACATACCATGTCTTCAAAATGGAGGAATGATCTGATTGGCAGTGCCTCAGACAGTAGTTTGAATCATCTCGTTAGTGAAAAAAAACTGGTCAAAGCTCTGTAGTCTGGATTGTGTGGGGCTGACTGGAGGCCGGTAAAGGGGAGTTCAGAGTTCACGATCCTTCGATGTTGGGGCATTTTTAAAAAACCTTCTAAATTATAAATAAAAACAACGGATGCAATGACTCACAAATATGTAACATTATTGTTCCTTCTTAAATACGTAAACAAACTTAAAAAAATTAATAAGGCCTACCTATGTGCAACTGGAAACCATTTTCTATATACAGCAATTAAATGCAACTAGCATTTGATTTTCTTAATACAAAAATTACTAAGGTTTTGCAACTAATGTGAGTTCAAAAGCTGGTACTGGTTGTAAAACACCAAATGAAGTATCATTACATCAACAACAATAGAATTTTTAATAATCATTTTTCCTAGACCCACTGGTTTTACTGTTGTATATATTTTCAGCAGTTTAAAATGACAAATAATACTGAAAAAAGAGAGCGGCCCCACCCCTCCCCCAACAGCACAAGGCAGTCCTTCACATTCAGGACACAATGAAAGGGATCCCCCAATGATTGAGAGAAAAAAAAACAGCCCCCTTTAATGTAAGGTGTCCATTTAACAATGCAAAACAAAGACGCCAAAACACTGCAGTAACCGAGCTTCACAAATACTGATTAAACCACGATTACAAGCCTTGATTTTTTAGTATTACACCACCAATCAAACATGAGAAGATGGATACCAGAGGAAGTTAAGAAACATGAACTGTACATCTCATTCATTCTCACTTGCCTTAACATATGCAGTATACTACGACTATTCCCCATCTCGTCTCTCTCTCTCTCTCTCTCTCTCTCTCTCTATATATATATATATATCTAATATGCTCTCATGTAGGCATGCGTATATATATATATATATATATATATATATACACGCATGCCTACATGAGAGCATATTACACACTCACTTTTGTTTCATAGCATTTATGAATGATCCCTCCTCCTCTTCCACACCACCGAGTTGTGTAGCCTACTACCCAGAACCCCGCAGTCACATTTGCACAACCCCCTTACCCGCAATATCTTGTCACTGCTTACCTGCAATAACGTTTTACTATTCCAGCATACAGCCAATGAGAAGCAATGCATAATAAGACAGGCACACTCAAATCAGACCAAAACGATGATACAGCAAGCACGTAGGTTTCCAGCACAAGATAATGCATCCCAATCCTCTCTTGTCCCCCACCCCAGTTCCCGTGCATTTTCCCAATTTAGTATCTAATTGAGGAATTGGAATTGCTCACGTGAGAAGTTGATTTGTAGTTTGAACACGTGGCTCATTCAAAAAGCCGGGCTAGTCAAGTGATTTTTTGCTCTCGAATGTATTTGGAGGCGGTGCCGAGATTAACATAGTGTGACATTTTCACAGTATCTGCCAGGGGGTTCGGGGAAGACGAAAGTAGTTTTTCTCCTCCTTTTTTTCTTTTCTTTTTTTTTTTTTTTGCCAAGTCCGCCATCCTTGGTAAAGGCTGTTCTAAAATATTTTAGGCTAATTTATTTTCCGGGAGAGAGAAAAATAAAAATAAAAAACGAACACTCTCATGACAATCTGAGAGTATAATACTGCTTTTTCTGCAAGGGTTGCATTTCCCGTGCTAAACACAATGAATAAGCTTTATATCGGCAACTTGAGTGAAGACGCGAGCCCCGTGGAATTGGAAAGACTCTTTAGGGAGTGGAAGATACCTTTCAGTGGCCAGTTTCTTGTTAAAACTGGTTACGCGTTTGTAGATTGCCCAGATGAAAACTGGGCAATGAAGGCCATCGACACACTCTCAGGTAAGAGAAAATAACAGAACAGAATAAACATTGCTTTTTCTTGTATGTTAAAATAAATAAGTAAAAAAAAGAAATACAATTGCTGCACCAAACCGTTTAAATAATAATAATAATAATAATAATAATAATAATAATAATAATAATAATAGATACAATGAAAGGGTTCATTACAAAGTCTTGTTATCTTATTCATATATTACAAACCAGATCACGACTGAGGCCGAGCACGCTGTCCGGTATACAGTTACGATCTTTAAGTAATAAAATAAGCATGTAATGTGCATATCGTATGCGCAGTAAGTTATATTTAACCACTTTATTAAGAGCGTAAGACGTCCTCTTTTTATCAAAGTGATATATAATATATATTTCACCCCTAACCTAACTGGGTCACGAAGGCCAGTGAACGGTGTCAGTGTAAGATGTTTGCAATAATAATTTTAAATACCCCCCCCCCCCTACCAAACGAGGCGTTTCAATTAATTATGTACACACGGGCGTATCAAACTTTATTTTGTTGTTATATTTTGATTATCCTTCAAAAGCAGAAAGGAAACGGCAAATGGGTTCGACAAAACACATGACAGTATGCTGCTGGTTATACAATTAACGTTATGAGTGTAGCATATTGTATTGATACATACATTTTAGTTTTGGGTAATTTTGTAATAAAGCAACTGTTGCATGACACGGTACATTGAATTTTAAACCAGGAAACGCTGCACTTAATTAGACATTGACACAATTTAAGTACTTTGTATGTTAAGTGCCCCTTTTGAGTAAAAATATACAAGTCACTCGGTCACAAATACAGTAGGTTATTTGCGCGGGGCAATTCTTTAGGCTGTATCTACTGCGCTTTTAGAAAACATAGCTGCAGACGGACCGCACACACATCTATATTTAATTTCTTATTGTGGGCTATGTTTTTACATCAGGTTGCTACAATACACATTAACAATGTAATAAAGTGTTTTTGCAGTGCCGATTACATTTTTACCAAATAAATAAATCACAATCTCACAAAGTTCTCTAAGCTATAGGGAACATAATGTGTTGATTTTTCTGTAACCACCGAGATTCACTGAAAGGTATCTATTTCTATTTACAGGTAAAGTAGAACTCCATGGAAAACTCCTAGAGGTGGAACACTCGGTCCCCAAAAGACAAAGGTAAACATTTGCTTTCCTAACTCCAGAAACATGGTGGCTGAACATGAGTGGGCGTGCAGTAATTTGATGTATTGGTTAAAATACAAATAGTATAGCCTTGCTTTGGCCTTCTATCCTTCTGCTCGTGCATTTTTGTTTTTAACGCCTGATTTGACTAATGATTTTTGTTAATTGATTATGGTCGGTTTTAATAATTGTGTGTTGCTAAAAAAAAAAAAAAAAAAAAAAGTGTTCACCCAGCAGTTGTGGGGCATTAGCAGGAAAAGATGGGGTGTTTTAGCATTAGACTAACAAGCACGTGTGCAAGCAGTTATAAATGCAAACAATAAAGCATCATTCTTGATATGAGCGTAGCACTCTGTTAGTTCACATAACTGTCGTATTTATTTTTTTTTTTAAAGAAAAAAGAAAGCATTTTCAAATTTCGGCTTATATATTTTTCGGTATAGATTAATTGTTGCACTGCCTATCGGGCTAAAAAAAATAAATAAAAAAAAATCTGATGTTGCAACCCATCACAATTATTGAGCCATTTCATGCTTTGATTGCATATTATGATACATGTTATGTTGTGTGGAATGCGGAATATTAAGTGCATTCTATTCAGTCGTGTGTGTTATAGTATGTATGTACTGTCGCACAAGCTATAATGTAGAAGTGTAACTTCAATTTACAGTCAGTGTGAATATATTGATATAGTTAACGTTAATGTGACGCAACTGCAAGTTATGGAATTAATGAACGCCTGATGCGTGGTACTGTAATTTAAAAAAAATATATATATTTTCCGGGCCACGTGCGCACAATTTACGTATCAAATAGCCTAAGTAAATAGAATTGCATTTAATTATAATTCCAAGTCTTTATATACAAAGATTATATATTCTATTTCTACATATACAAAGCATTTAGATACCGACTCCTAAAGGGTTGATAACAAAATAATAATACTGAAGTGTGTGATTATATATAATAAAAAAAGACTTTACGAATTAAACCTTTCAGTGTTTTAAGTCATCTAATATGAGTAACTGTGTTTATAAACTACTGAATGGAAAACAATGGTTTATTTTTGCGTTATTTTATTGATATAAGTACAACCACTGGGTGATAGAGGCATTTCAATCTGATTTCATTCATTGAGAAAAAAAAAAACTACATTCGGCCCTGTGACGTGAAACTATAAAAATAGCAAAAGCTTGTTTTACATAAGTTCATTTCTAAATATTCTTTTTGAATTAAGTAACTTTTTTTGATGTGTGTTGGCACAGTAGTAATTTTGTATATTTCCAGATTGCAGAGTTGTGCAATTAAAGTTTTATTTTCCATCTTTGTTTGGCCAAAACTTTATAAACTTCTAATTATTTTGTTTAAAACGCATATTCAAGTAAAAACCCGCACATGCGCACACCAAGGCTGAAATTGCACGGTAAAGCTTGTGTAGTTTCTGTGGAGAATCCTGTAGAGATTTGGCTGAGAGGCCCGCCCAGGTGGCTAATATGTTGCCATAATTTACATGTATCTATATCTACATCCCAGCTTATATGAGATTGATATAGATAGATATATTATTACACATACTACTTTTGAGATTGGGATGTGGGGGGTAGAGTAGTTAAGAGATCATGTTTACTGTTTTATATATCCTTTTTATACATATATATTGAAGTTTTTGGGGGTGGGGTGAGGAGGGATGAGACTGTAGTAAATTCCCCCTTTTCCTGTCTGCCTTGCTTAAATTCCAGTGCTCTACTGAGCTTGTAGTGTGTGGTGGGGGTGGTTGAAATCCATACCCTCTGCGTAAGAAAGGACGAGAGGTAATGTTAGGGAGGGTTGAGCTGAGACTTTTGAGCCAATAATGGCTGAGTTTGCTAGATTCTTTTTTTTAAATTTTTTATTCAAAGTGAATTCTTAGGCCCAGCAGTCACTGCATTCCAACCCTGGTTTGGATCTGACGTTTGCACGCCCACCATTGTGAGAATGACCTTTGTACCTGCTGTGAAACGCAGGTTGGGAATATGGTGCTGTAGAGCATCGAGTGAAGCATTTAAACTGCTGATGAATGGGGGGTCTAGTCAACCCTTCTGAAAAGTTAAAGGCCGATTGGGAGGTGTCCCCTTTTTTACATTTATTAAAAATAATAATTAAGTGGCTACTGCTATCTCCTGAAATGGTTTATGGTTCATTGGTTATGATTCTCATGCCTTTCAGAAGTTATTCCTAATGTATAATATAAATAAGACCTTTACTTCATAAGCAAGTTTTTTTTTTTTTTTTTTTTTTTTTGACTGATCTGTTTCACTGTGTGCAAACCCAACTGTGGGGGCAACAACATTAAAAAAAATAAATAATAATTAAGCTTTTGATAGCACTATAGGTTACCCACTCTGCACTACTGCTAATGTAAAAGAGCAGCTGGTTTAGTGGAGTATATGGGACAATCTGTACATGGGACAAGCTGATTATGCAAGTACTCTGGCTGTCATTTGGTGGTTGTTTGGATGGGACATGACATGGGCCACCTGGAGAGGGGGAGGGGGGGAATTTTCACACACACACTGAAACACTTTGTATGATTCGAGTACATTCTTGAGCCACTGTAAGTGATCCAAGCCTACTTTTGTCGCCCTGTGCCTTTGTCTTTTTTTCTTTTAGTTTTGTTTACTCCTACAGCAGCTCCACCCAAGTCTGCTTTTCTTGCACAGTGTTGTGAGGGAACAGTTGATGGGAGTTCTCCAGTATATTTTTTTACATTTTAAATATCAATATAAATGTGTGTCATAAATAACAGCACTTTTTTGTATCCCAACTGTTATACAGTCTAGATACAACTAGATTAAAATAGAGAAGTAATTGTGGTGTCTGTTCTGGTGTTAAATATTTTTCCATTGAGTATATTGAAGATTTTTATTTATTTTTTACGCTTGGAATCGTAACTCTTTCGTGCTCTTATTTTAAGTTTAAAATGTTAAACATGACAACAAAATATTGCCTTCTCACTAATGTTAATGTCTCCTCTGAAGTGTACATTCTTTCCAAAATTTGATCTGTGTGTAACTTCCTGTATACTGTAGTTTGAATAGTGCATGACTCCTGACCCTAATAGCTAACATTGGCAGCTGTTGCGTTACTGGAGAGCCTGTCTGTTTGTAACAACTGTGGGCCTCCTGGTTGTCGGTTTTCTTGATGCTTTAAGCTCAAAATTCTTGTTTGCTCCCTTTTTATAAAGCATACAATCAGGGTCGGGTTATAGCTATTTGATAGAAGTCCGTACATTGTTGTAATTTGAGTGTCTTAAAGAAACCTTCTACACAGGATATCATTGAATTGTTGCTTTTGGCATGATTAGGTGATCACGGAATTAAATATTACCTGAAGTTTAGGGGAATTGTCTGTGTTACAATTTGTTACACCAATCAGGCACATATTTAACATGGGTTTTAGAGTAAGCAATTCACTCAAGTAGATTTATCTAGCTGTTTGGTAAAGAGAGATGTTTTGCAGGAAACACATGTGGGTGCAATTTGCGCTTCCAATGAAAAACATTTGATACTGGCTATTGAATTATTACCCACTTTCTACTAAATTGACAGGATTAAAATTCTTTAATTTTCTTCTACTATAGGTAGGTACACTTCTATTTAAAATAATTTAATAAATGTAATTGGCAGTGCAGTTAGTTGGATAACCAGTCAGTTGAAACCTGCTTCTCTCAAAATGTAAACTGGTTTTGGTGGGAACATTACGTCATTTAGTGAAAAATACCTATACAGCCAAATTAGACATTGGAAACATTGTCACCGAGGACTTAAGTATACCAGATCAGCCAATGGAATTCCTGTGCTTGCTTTTTATCTGCAATATTGCATGTTCTGTATTTGTTTACATTCTGTTCCTTTTTTTGAGAGATTTTAGTATACATCGGCACAATTGTTGCAGGAAATATGTTTGGCGTATGCACTTTTACCATTAGTGCCTTGTTTGTGATATAACGGCTCCTTTTTTAATGTTACACGGGTGCAAAACATTGTCTACAATGCGTTTTTTTAGTCCAAAGTGGTATTTTATTAATATGCAGTGCTGTATTTGTACACTTTATTCAAATAGACAAACTGACTCAGTATACCACTGACCACTTTATCAAATTGACTTGAATTTTAAATAGGAAGTGAGGCTGCTTGGTGGGCCTTTCATCCTCACTACAGAATCTTACAGCAAGACCTTGGCACCAATCATTTGTTTGAACTGTATTCCAACCACCACGTTTCCCTTGCTACAATATTGAGGCACCCTTCCCCCACCCCCAAAGGGCATTTGAAGGCTGAATTCCTACCGCTTTTTCCACAATGGGGGCATAGAGCAGGAAATTCAGACTTTTAGAAACCTTGTAGCAATTAAATACAACAGATATTTTTTAATTTACATATACATGTTGGGTAGTACAGATGTTAATCTATTTTAGATTGCTTTTGAGGTGGAATATAAACAAATGGCTAAAATAGTAGCTTGGGTTGGTTTTTTGTGTACCAACAAGCAAATGGAAATGGTGACTTTCACAAAAATAGTGATGTATAATTTGTGTGTATATGTTTATATATATATATATATATATATATATATATATATATATATATATATATATATATATATATATATATATATATATATATATATTAGTGAAAACCACTTTTGAGCTCTTAAAGTGATTCTTGACAGTTGAGAGTTCAAAAGCTGGCCTAATTATGTTCATGAATTCAAGTGATCTTGTTAATTACTTTGCTCAAGTGTTGGATGCACTTTAATGGTTAATGTAGGTCACAGACTAATAATGTATCCTACAAGTTAGACCCACTACCTACATGAGCCATGTATTTAAATGAAGAGGACAGCAAAACTACATAATTCTGCTTTCAGTTAAAGCTGCATATCTACATTGAATAGTTGATACATTAATGACAGTTTACACACAAAGGTTAACCTTTCATAACTTTAAAGTACACTATTTGAAATTTCTTATCCAGTAACAATGTTTGTGTACAATGTAAAGCTATTGATAACTCTTTAGCGTAAAGTACTTTTTTTCAGGAGTCATATTTTATTGGTATATTTACATGTTTTACAAATAACTATTGTAATCTTGTCCTGGAGTATCCTTGATCTAGCGCAGACCTATTAAAATAGCTTTTACGCACCTTTTTACTGGTAAATTGAGAAATATTTGGATTGTTTTCTTTTTATAGTTCTCACATTGTCTTATCCACTGTGGTCCAGACAGCTGCTGTAATAAGAATTGTGAATGCCTAGATCTACCCTATGCTAGGCACACAGAGAAATGATGGAACAGGTTGAATAGATTTAAGTGGAAGCTGCATATCTTTGAAGAACAGAACTAAAATATGTAATTAATAAGTTAATAGTTTCAAATCCTCATCCACTCTGCTTCCTTCATCTTTGTTGCATGCAGATGTGAAAAACGTTTTGTAGACATGTGGTGTAAAATAAATTTCAAAAACTCCAGACAATCTAGTTTTGTGAGGTATTAAAAAAACTTGTGTATTCTGAGAGAATCTGGTGTTCGCCATATACTTCAAACATTATTTGTATACCAGCACATTTATACCAAAAAGAAACCAAAAACCTTGCGAACAGAACTTCCCTGCCACAAGGGTTTAGCTGAATTTGAAGACAACTGCAACACACACCTGTACAAAGATACATACTTTTAATTATTTAAGTTTTGTCTTGTGTTTTGTCTTTGTGTGTTGTACAGTTTTATATCTATCTCGCATGCCAATTAAAGCAACAAAAAAATAAATAAAAAAAACCCTGCTTCCTTATTTTGTCAAGACAAACGACAGTATTCCTCACAGAATGTAAACATACATTGCATAAAGCTTCAGAAACAAACCTGAGCTGGGAAATGACATTTCTGGTAGACAAACATTTTGACATCTGCCTTTCATTGTCCAACATTTGGCTAGTATTCTAAGATTCTCTTTTGGGTTTTATGATTGGCGGTCTAAGGGAGACTATCTAAATCAACTGGTTTAAAAGATGACTCAAATCTTGTAGGAGTTATTATAGTATGCGGTGTGTCTAAACAATTCATTATTTTATTTTTTTTTCTTTTAGCTGTAGTTTCTACTTTGAATAGAATTCAATTTCGGTAAAATGTGGACTAACTGTTTTGAAATTAAGCAGTTAAAATTACACATGCAATTTCTAGGTTTATGATTGTGCCCCCCATTTGGAATAGTTTAAAGTATAGGATTGAATTAATGGATTTAATCTTCTACATACTTGAATGAAATTATTTCAGCATGCTATATTATACTCTGTTGGCTGTATGGTTGACTGCCTTCCACCCCCACACACAGAAATTTTGACTTATTCAGATTGAGAAAGCACATTTCTAAGTTGGTTTTACTTTTAATTGCATTGCTAGATTTGTTAAATTTGCATAATCAGTAAAAGTAGTTTGTGTTTCAAAATAACAAATGTATGACTTTGTGTTGTCAACATTAGGGCTGTGTTCAAAGGTTCATTCGCTAGCCAGGAATTCAAATGTAGTTTTAAACCGTCGAAGGTTTGTCAGTTGGCATTCACGCACTTTTTTTTTTTTTTTTTCTCTTAACAAACCGTTTGACAATGTGTGAAATACTCTAAATCGCACAATAAATGTCACTCGCATGCAAAATTAGATCTTTTGATTTGTATAATGCATATTGCATAAACAGAAGTCGTTGTATTAAAATCCACTACCAAATCATTATACATAGCAACTCTATATGGCGCTGCTGCTCTGTATGGAGCAGGGCATATGACAAAGCACTGGGGGGTACCTATAGCGGTTGTATTGCTTCAGTAATATATGTACTGAATACCTTGTGTACAAGACAGTGTAAGAAGTGCTATGGTAGAATGTGTTTGAAATGTACAAAATATATGCTAACACTACATTTTAACATTGAAAACTGAGCACTGCCTGCCACTCCAATTCAAACTTGCTGTTTATCGCAAGCAGCATCAATTGTGTAAATAAACGTTTTTATTTAAATTATAAAAACATGATTACAGTTCTATATGTATTTTTAAACATGTGATGTTTTATTCCATTTATATGGATTACATGTAAAATGAATAGGATTTTCAATCAAGTAGCTATGGTGACGTCGACAGTAAATTATGCAAATTAGTACCATCGAAGGTTCGAACCTTCCTTTGGTAATGTGTGCCAAACCGTCGAAGGTCAAAGTGTTCCTTTCATTGCAGCCCTAGTGAACATATTGTACCAATCTTTGCTTGTATGCTGTTGAAACTTGATTTAGATTGAGACTTTTATATACTGTAGCTAAACATCTATAGTAAGTGTTTGCAAGGTTTGTTACAGAAAGGAATAGAGACATCACCTTCCATTTGATTTACGAGTTTGGGAAGACCAAAACCTATGCTTTCTTTCTGGCCTCATTTGTTTTTTAAATTTACTTAACTATTCATGAATAACTTTCATGGTGTGCTGTTATTTCAAATTGTCAGTTTGTTTACATTTAATCTTGACTTTGTTTCACATAACTTGAATTTTTTTGGAGGGAAGGTAAGGTTTGGTGAAATAGGGTGCCTACGCCCCAATGCTCAGTTACATCTTGACCCCATCTACATTGGTGAAGAACCTATCCACTACTACATTTCAGCTGGATACAAATATACGACAGGCATTTAACAAGATAATTGTCATTTGCAAAATACACACAATAGAAAATGCAAGCACATTAACAAAATAGTATTCTGGATGTGGGGAAATGTAGAGAACATTCAGTCAAATACCTAATTGTATGAACTTGTATATTCAAAGAAACCGAAGCATCAACATTACGGTATATAGTTTATATTTAAAACAAAATTCAGGCATAACTTGAGCCAAATGGCTGATCAGTTCATAAATATTTGAACATGGATTTGCAGCAAGTTTCATCTCGCTGAATTTTCCTTCATTTCCATACTTTGTTGCAGAACATTTAGCTCCTTGTATGTGAATTCTGCCCCCTACCTATACAATTCAGTGCAGTATCCTGTAGCTTGCTAGCAAACTGTGGGGCTAAGAGGAATGCGTGGTATCTGTTTATATTAAGCTATTGTAGTGAGGGGGAGGGGTCTGTGATAGATTTAATTTTGGCTGATTAGTGCTTGCTGTTTTGAGAGCAGCAACCAAAGTCAGATAGGAACTCCTCTTTGCTGTTTGATTGGGAAACACACACATGGAGCAAACAGCCTTGACTTCAAGGGCTAAGAATGCAAGGAATTTAGTTGCATTACTTGATCACATTTGAGCAACTTCTGTGTTAAAAACCCAACTGGTTTGATTTTGGACCTTGACGGAATATTTCCTTTGTGGCTTGTAGTGAATAATGTTCGGTAACGTAGATCTGTTGGTTGGTAATATGGGCAGCAGTGTGGACTAGTGGTTAGGGCTCTGGACTCTTGACCGGAGGGTCGTGGGTTCAATCCCCAGTGGAGGACACTGCTGCTGTATCCTTGAGCAAGGGACTTTACCTAGATTGCTCCAGTAAAAACCCAACTGTATAAATGGGTAATTGTTTGTAAAAATAATGTGATATCTTGTAGCAATTGTAAGTTGCCCTGGATAAGGGTGTCAGCTAAGAAATAAATAATAATAATAATACCCAAGTTTAAGTAGGGCAGCTATTTTGTTGCTACTGAAGTAATTGTTGTTTTAAACAGCATTGTTTCTTTAAATTTTAGAGAGCAGCAAAAAAATGAAATAATTTCTGTCGCATTATAAATATATTTCTTGAAAAAATAAATAAGTCCCCCTCTGGGACCATGGTGTATTTGCATTACAAGTGTGGATGAGACTTAAAAGTAAATTCTTCTTAGGGTCTATCTAATTTTTTTTTAATTTTTTTTTTAAAACAGGAGTCGCAAACTTCAGATCAGGAACATCCCACCACACCTGCAGTGGGAGGTAAGTGTGCGTTTAATTTGGGAATTGTGTTTAGGGCAGGGTGTGAAAGTAATATGTTTGCAAGATTGAAAAACCTGAAGAGAACACTTTTTTTTTTTTTTTTCTTCTAAGTGAAATGGAGCCGAGTGGTTCAAAACTAAAATAAATATGCCGCTGTCGGGGATTTTCAAGTTCTTTTAAACATTAGCAGTTTTTTTTGTGATTGGCTAATCCAAATTTTGATTTTTTTACATCTGAATAAAATAATGTCAAATTAAAGACCTGCATTCCCCTGAAGGAACCAATTCCTAAACTTGGAGGATGAGTATCTTGGAGTAAAACTTCAAACAGTGGGTGAATGCACAATTCTCTAAACTTGCCTAATATTTATTCTAAGTTTAACTAACTTCTCTGAGGGATTTCCTTTCCTAACGGTTCCTTGGGATAATCTCTAACCCTCCAGGTTTCAGTGTAACCAGTTTTTGATTGGATGCTCAATGACATGGCGTTAGGTAGGTTATTGCTCCCAGGTCTATAGTATCGGTGGGCTGGCAGGAGTTGAGTTTTTGTGGGGATGTGGGTGTACTTTCTGAAGGTCTTGTGCTACTCCCACGCTGAGCTGGCACCACGCCTCTGGCATGTGTGCAGTGACTCCCTATCTTTTAGTTGTGCTCAGGAAATCGCAGAGCCTGTACAAAAACTGAAATCAGTGTAAAACTGCCGTTTGGCATCTTGTGGTGAATTAAAAGGTAAGTTATTTTTTGCTGAAAATAAAGAAATCTGTTTGAATGCTTAACTGCCAGGAGGAAACGGTGTAAAGTGTGTTCATAAATTTGCTGATGGGTAAAAACATGAGAAATCTGTTGAAAGCCTTGTTTGCTGCGGGCATTAATATACTGTTGTAGTTCAATGTGTAGGAGAAACGTGTAAGGAGTAGATGGCTGCTCACTTCTGCAGCGCTGGGGAATTCAAGCAGCTGCTGTCCTCTTCAGATGTTACACCCACATGTTTTGACCAAATACAACCAAACATTGGAATGTAAAGGAAATTCACACCTGTAATACCTATAACACAAATCAGAGTTGATGTGCTTCATCTATGCAGAATTTAGTCAGACAATCTGTACACCTGGCAATTGTGGTAGGATTTCCTACTTTAAAAAAAAAAAAAAAAAAAAAAAAAAGTTTCATTAGTTTTAGTGTTAAACTAAAATGTGGTTATTCTCTAATATAATTTGTTGATGAACCAGTCTATTGGTAGTTAGAGTTCAACACATTTCTCAGTGCTGTCCACCGGGACTTCTGGAACTTAGTTATGTAGTATTAGTCTTGCAGCAAGCTGCTTTTAAGACCCGTTTGTCTTACAAAATTTGTGGAACGACGTTTAATTTTTTTATTCATGTTTCTGTACCTTTTAAAACAAATCTTGCTCAATAAATTTGCTCAAGCCTAGTGTTGTCGGTAGACGGCAGCAATATACATCAATGCTAATTTAATACATATTTTGGTACATGTGACTTTTTAGGTACTCATGATCGATGGTACTTGGTATACAATAAATTGCATCTTATTGCTAAGGGGGACAGAAAAATCTAGGTTAAAGCAATCGGCTATCCGATTACCAAGATAACAAAAGTAAGTGTAAGAAGGGCTCTGGTATTTATTGCAAAGGTTTATTTTTTTATTTGTAGTAGCTTCAGTATTTTTGTTTTTATAACCTTGCTTATAAGACAACTTCACTACAGCGCTTTTTGTCAAATGGCAATAATCTGAAACATTGAATAAATGGTCATGTAAAAAAATAATAATGAAAAGGTCTTTAAACACCTTGTACTGTGCGCTTTTGTTTTTCACTAGTTTGTCAAGGAAGCTTGCCAATAAAGGATTGCTTGCCATGGCCTTCAGTTATAGAGAATTGCATGAGGTTATGTCACAAACGGTATTTGCACTGCTGAAGTCACGTAAACATACATGTTTCCATGGAGATTTACCCAGCCTTTTAAAGTCATACAATATTTTAGATGCACATTTCCTGTAGCACGTGGTATGTGCATGGTACATCGCACACATGACTCTGGAGAGAGTTTCTGAACTGCGTGGAAACCCAGCCACTATTTAATATTGAACCTGTCGTTATCCTTTTAATTATATTCCCCCCCCCCCACCCCACTTTCCTTGGTTTCATAAGAAATGTCATCTCTGCAGTGAATTGTGGGATTGTAGTCTCGGGCAAGGTGTTGTCTCTGTTTTAAAATCGACAAAACAATACATTTGTAGATTGCTAAAGGCAGCACCTTTTTATCAGTGCTATGTGGATTCTGTGTATTTTGACCATAGAGTAAGTGGCTGTTAGTAAGAACTGCATTCCAGAGTGGTGGTCTGCACAAATAAAGAAGAGGAACTCAGAAGAGCAGTCCCAGAAGAGGAACTGCCTCCTTGAGCAGTCCTTTCAGTTTGTATGAAATTCCTATGTGACCTGTGTTGCTGTAAAAGCAATGGAGGTGGTTATATTGGTCATCCACAATAGCTACCCTTCTTTCCCTCCCCTCCCCTCCTCGTCTCTGAACATGTTGCTGTTTCAAGCTTGTTTGCAGATTCACAAACGACAGCTCCGCTCTCCAGTGATCAAAGCTTCCCCTTATTTAGAATGCTGTATCGGGGCTTGCATAGCCAATCAAAATGGTTGGGGATTGGTTGGAGGCAGATGTGTCTGTATAGGAGTGGAAGGTGGCAGCTCGCTCTGCTGCTGCTGCTGTTGAGCAACCAATCATCACATGGAAATAGTGTCAGTTCCTGCCTTTGGTGCACCTGTTGTGTAAAACAACTTGCCAAGACCCAAGTGATAGTAAAGCAGTAACTTGGTGTTTTGTACTTGTTTGTTGCTGCATTCTTCTGAATGGT